>NC_026004.2:32157609-32226194 GCF_000442705.2 Elaeis guineensis | reverse complement strand
GTTATTGAGCAGAGTCTCTAAACCCTAGGCGCAGACAGGGTTTAAATAGATCCTGCTGCGCCATGCAGTGCCACATCATTCGACCAATCAAAAAATTCCACTTAATTTTGGAAAAAATTTTATTGGTGGAGTGATGTCATCTGATCATATCAGATAAAAATTCCCACAATCTCTTCTACTGTTGGTGCCAACACTGGATAAGCACAGTGATATTTGCGCCCCACAGTCCAAGTTGATCAAAGGATCAGAGTCCTCATCTCATGGGACTCTATCCTTATCCTCTTGGGGCGCACGCCCAATCTGAATATGGCACCCACTTTGAGGCCCAATTTAGTAGGTGGACACTCCATAAAAAATCTTCAATGGCCTCTTGCCAAGTGGCCTTCAGTCCAAGGTCCATGGGTCAACGTTTGACCAATGTCCTAAAACGAAAATGGCAGGTGACAGAAATTAGCAGGTGTTGTCTTAAATTCATCTCATGAATTAAGATAAATTCTTTTTGAGCTAGACTAGCTCCAGTCAGACTGTGAGAAACCTTCTCAAGGTTCTCTGGGTGAGTCAAATCATATTTGGCTCAGTCGAGATAGAAAAGATTACATGAGGAGAAAGTTAGGCTCAATCGTGTGCTAGCACGATTTTCTAGAATCTAATTGGATCTAATCCAAATCAATCGAACTGGGCTAGCTCAATTGATGATATCCAGACCCTAACTCTTGTTTGTGTGATCCAGTTAGGTTCATTTCTGTATGGTAATGAGATATGTCATGATCTCATCATCGACATCATCGAAACTCCTTTCGATGGATCAGAACTCTTCTGATTCAGACAATTAGAATGATCGATCATCAAGATTATTCTAATTGCTCCCAAAATATACCAGTGACACCTAGCAATATATGGTGGCAACCCATCAGAAATGAAGATGAACCTCTCGGTGCAGCTACCTGTGTGATTGAGTTCCTCTATCATGAGTCCTGACTGAATTAGGGTTAAGGTAAACTCGTCAAACCCAACATTAGTCATATGAATCAATCGATTGATCCGAGTTCGATGTGAAACCCCAATGGAAAACTCTTTTCCATTATTTCACTCTGCCATGGCCATGGGTTTAAAGACTCGATCTTTCGATCATCATAGGACTTCTCCTCTCATCTACCGAGGTTGATAGATCCCATCTTGGTACAATCTGGTTCCTACAATGAATATGCTACAGCCAACATATATCTCAGGATTTTGAATGGCTAGGAGATCGAGTTATGGTGTTGTCAAACTATAACACACTCAAGGTGAACTGTCGATGTACCTCAGGTCAAAGAACTAGACACGCAGTCGCAGCATCGAGCTAGTCATCGACGAGAAGGTAGATTTTCTTATGACTGCTCGAGGTGGTCACGCTCAGTACTCTCATTCTCAATGAATACCTATTCTCTCGCTCTGGTTTCTTCACACCGTAGACTTAAGATACATCTACCCTAAGGAAGCGATCATACACTAACCTTCCGGATCGATCACCATCCTCGTGATGATCCTATGGTCAGGAGCTGTTTATGAGTTAGTTATGTAAATTCATGCCTTAAATTTTCAACTGTTGAAAATATGAATTAACATTCCTACTAACTCAAAGGATGTATCACAGACATAATGTACATAATGTGATAGTAGAATAATCTTTTTATTCATTTTTAGTCAAAATTATAAATTTATCTTTACATTTGTACAGGAATGTGTCAGCCAATCTGGCATCTAGGGCACACATCTAACACCTGCTTCAGCTTCCACTCAGTCTCCAATCAGCCCAAGCAGGGTACCTCTCTCTGATCGAAAAGTGAAATCTAAAAAAAATATTGATTTTAAGTTTTTTGAAAAAGAAGGATTCACTATTGGATCGAAGATTAAGTATCAAGGATGAAAATTTTACTGCTCTTTAAAAAAAAAATACTTATGTCGATCTAGTCAGAAAATTTTACTTAAATTTGAGCTATAGCAATGGAACAGTGAAATCTACAGTAAAAGGAATTGATGTTATTTTTGATCCAGTACATTTGGGATAGATACTGTATTTATCTTGTGAAGGCTATACCAATATGGTACTCCCTATTATAGAAGAAGAAATTAATGTTATCTTAGGGAGAACCTATACTGGAAGTCTAAATAAATTGAAAGCAAAAATTCTTTTTGTTGAGATGAGGTTGTTACATCACTTGATAACCAAACTATTTATCCCTAGGAGTGGTAGACACGACCTTCTATCTGGTAGGGATATTTGCATTATGTGCCATGTGATCACCCAAACCCCCCTGAACCTTCCAACATTGATGTTTGAGGCCATGAGGGAAATCCTGAATAGGTCCAAGGCTCACTTACCTTTTGGTATGGCACTCACCTTAGTTTTTAGAAGGTTCAAAATTAGTTTTGAGGGAGAGGCAGTTGCTAGACTATCTCATTCCGACACCATCAATCGCCACACACTGCATCGCATGGATTTCTCTAAGACTGATGGTGGTTAGACAAAGGGTGTTGTGGAGAGTGCGGAGGATAGAGCAGAAGAGGAGGGACCATCTTCACCTCTTCATGATCACAGAGCATCCCCAAATATTCAGTTCATATCTGATCATGAGGCTGGTCCTTCAGAGTCTGTGAGGAGGCATGCTTCAGTTCCATAGTTAGAGAGCAGGGCACATCCTTCAGAGTTCTGACTAGCAGATGATTAGATTGAGATGATGTCCCAACGTGTTGCCTCCATTCTATTTCAGCAGTTTGCCACTTTAGTCTTTGCACAGAGATCGACATCCCAGGATGACTCAGACCAGACTCTGATCCCTCACATTTTTACTATTTTTCAGATGCTCACTGCTCAGTTAGTACGTATTGAGCAGCTTGAGGGATATATTTTGAGATTGACAGGTAGAGTATTAGATTTACAGGGGCAAATATTAGCTTTAGCCCATCCCCAGCCACATAAGGATATCACAGAGGTCTCAGACCTATCTGCAGAGGCGGTTAGACTTTGAGGAGTCTTAGAGAGTGGTTTTGACTTCTTGAGGAGAGAGATCAAGGGCTCCAGTGAGAATGCTTCTATTAAGTTCAGTGCCCTGATGCAATCTGTATCGAGAGCCTTGGATCTTTTGGACACCATCAGACTTTCTCTTATAGCACAGTCTGTAGTTTTTCAGGCTCCAGGATCCTCTCACCCCTCTACTCGTGCTGGTACCTCTACCTGTGGCCGAGGCAGATGCGGTCGAGGTCGTGCTCATGGACTTGATCCTACATCTCCTCACCCTATCTCTGATTCTTCAGATTTCGATCCCTCTAGCCATGATATCTATTAGATCTAGATTAGTTTGTCTCCTATGTCTAGGATCTATCTTATGGGCCTTGTATTTGTTGGCTAATTAACTCTTGGATAGTTTCTATCCATGACTTTTGTATTTTGAGTTGACTCATGTGTATTGGGACACCTTTTGTATTCGGTCACTTTTGAATATATATATATATATATGTGTTTTGACTTTCAATGAATGTCTATGAATGTGATCAAATTGAATTGTTTTAATTATGAGATATGAAAAATAACTCATATTAGTGCAGAGAAATACTATGAATTGCAATATCTTCTAGATGAGCAAGTTGATATATCTTTTATGTTTGCTATGTTGAGGGGGAGTAGAGAAATAAGCAATCAAAGAAGGGGGCTAAAGAAGTAAAATATGGTATCAAAAAGGGAGAGTAAAGAAAATATATCCTTTTTGTCATCTTTCTTTTCTTTTCTCTATCCTTAAAATCTCTTAAGATCTTAATTGATGCTATCAAAAAGGAGGAGTAAAGAAAATTTATCCTTTCAAGATCTCTTAAAAGGAGGAGTAGAGAATCTTAATTGATGCTGTCAAAAAGGAAGAGTAGAGAATCAAAATCGAATTTGAGCAATAAGCAATAAAGAAATGAGCAATAAGCAATAAAGAAATTAGTAATAAGCAAAATTATTAAGCAAATGTGTCAAAGAACCAAAATTGTCAGCTCCTTTTTTATCTAATTTTTAAAGCAAATGAACTTATAAATAAATTTTAAATTGATCTTCAAACTGCTTATGATATATTTCGTTCAAATACTTGGCTATAATATTGAGGTGATGCATCTTCATAAATTTGAAATTCATGTTCAATGCTTTATATATGCTTTTGCTCAAGTGTTTTGTCATCATCAAAAAGGGAGAGATTGTTGCTCCTTGAATTGATTTTGATGATTACAAAGTATTTGAAGGGGTTACTAATGATTTTGGCTTGAAAAAAGATTTATTATATTTTAGGGGCAAAATTATAATTTTATCAAGTTCTGATTCGGAAGCCTCAAGAGCAAGAACACAAGATTTGTAATCTATTGGAGGTAATTTTAATATTTTTGAATATGTATTTTAAAAGAAAATCATGTTTATATATTTGAGTCGACCCCATGAGTCGACTCATGGCAAAAGGGGCTGAACAGCATGCTGAATTCTTTGGCTGGCACACTCTGTGAGTCGACCCCATGAGTCGACCCCTGAGCATGAGTCGACCCTATGAGTCGATCTTTGCTGTTGTGTAGGCCAAAATTACAGAACAATCATTTTCTATTCTGTGCCACAGAAGTCGACCCCATGAGTCGACTCATGAGCATGAGTCGACCCTATGAGTCAACCCCTGTGATAGAAAAATTCCACAACGACTAGTTTTCAGCTCATTTTGACTGCATTTAATGCCCATTTAATATGCTCTAACGGCTCTATTTCAGTCCAGATTACTCTCCGTCATTATTTGAAGTTATAAAAGGCACTTAAAGGAGGGAATCAACAAGATTTTTAAAAAGGTTATTCAAGCATTCATTTCAATCCTAAGCAAGAGCCCTCTTAAAAGTTCAAGAAGCTTTTATTTCAAGTTCACCAACCCCTCAAGAACTCATTCAAGTCTTCAACCACCTTGAGAAAAATCAGAAGAGCTTCGTTCTTATTGTGTAAAGTATATTTAAAGCTTTATTTGCTCATTAAAAGAGCTACATCTGTATTGCTACGTGATTAACTGCTATACTCTATTTTGAGTTGATATTTTATTTTGGAAGGGTTCCAAAATGTGAAAAGGTTGATCCAAACTTTGAATCGAATTGTATTGGGTTGGCTTGTATCCGAAAAATAAGTGTTCTAGCTTGGAATAGCTAGAGTCGGTGGTTCCGACGTTGTATTTGGGTTGAATATGGTTTAGTAGATTTGAATTCTCAAGTAGGAGCTTGGGGAGTGGACGTAGGTATAAGGTTGGCACCGAACCATTATAAATCTTCTTGTTTGTGTTGTGCTTACTTGCTCTCCTTTTAAATTTCCTTATCTTCTTGCATTCTTGCATCCAGCTTCTATATCTTGCATAAATTTTACTCTCCATATTTATCCTACTTATTGTTATAAAATATTCATAGTTGTAAATTAACTTTAAATTTTTAAAACCCAATTCACCCCCCCTCTTGGGTTGCATAGCTGGGCAACAATTATAGTCAAGAGTTTCTGGGCATTAGGGCTTCCGGTGCATTGGGTGTTTTGAATAAAAATTTTAAACACCTAACCCTTTCGTTGTGCCACCAGAACCCAATAGTGGTATCAGAGCCTATCTTGATTTATGTAATCAAAGATTAAATTATTATCTTGATTGTGATCAAGCATGAGTTTTTGGTTTGGTTCAAGTCGGGTCAAGGGTTGAACCCGATTGAACATTCAAACCCTAGCATGTCTTAGAGATATGTTTTAAATATAAAATGCATGATATATGTGTAAAATTTTCTTAGTAGCTTAGTACTCTAATTGGAGTTCATCATCAGGCCATCCGGTCATGAGAGCAAGTAGGGTTTAGAGACCCTCTCTTCCTATTTAATAGGATACTCTTATGGCTTGTAGGGGTGCCACTGTGATGTTTCAAGAAGAAGAACTACAAAAAAAGAGTTTTATATTCATACATATTATCGGGTATAAAATACCCCCCAGCCGAAGTTCATGACAGAAGTGACCCTCCGGGGATCCAACCGACTTCCGACCTCCGACGACATCTCTTCAAACCTCCCGGGCGGCCGAGCCCCCGCAACACTCCCAAGTTTTGCTGACGGATGAGCCCCCACCAGCGTCGACCGGATTCTTCACGACGGACGGACTCCACCCAAATTTCCTCGATGATCGACCATCTTCCAGATTTCGTCCGGACTCCTACGGGAGCCGGACTTCGCCCCTGACTTTAATTGCAGGTAGACTTCACCCAGACTCCTACGGGAGCCGGACTTCGTCCCCGACTTCAACTGCAAGAAGACTCCGTCCGGACTCCTATGGGAGCCAGATCTCATCTCTGACTCCGGCTACGGGAAGACTCCGCCCGGACTCCTATGGGAGCCGGGCTTCATCCCCGACTTTGACCGCTGGTAAACTTCATCCGGACTCCTACGGGGGGCCGGACTTCGCCCCTGACTTTAATTGCAGGTAGACTTCGCCCAGACTCCTACGGGAGCCGGACTTCATCTCCAACTTCAACCGCAAGAAGACTCCATCCGGACTCCTATGGGAGCCGGGCTTCGTCCCCGACTTCGACCGCTGGTAAACTTCGTCCGGACTCCTACAGGAGCCGGACTTCGCCCTGACTTTAATTGCAGGTAGACTTCGCCCAGACTCCTACGGGAGTCGGACTTCATCCCCGACTTCAACCGCAAGAAGACTCCGTCCGAACTCCTACGGGAGCCAGATCTCGTCTCCGACTCCGTCTACGAGAAGACTCCGTCCGGACTCCCATGGGAGCCGGACCTCGTCTCCGACTTTAACTGCAGGAAGACTCCGTTCGGACTCCTACGAGAGCCAGATCTCGTCTCCGACTCCGGCTACGGGAAGACTCCGCCCGGACTCCTACGGGAGCAGGGCTTCATCTCCAACTTCGACCGCTGGTAAACTTCATCCGGACTCCTACGGGAGCCGGACTTTGCCCCTGACTTTAATTGCAGGTAGACTTCGCCTAGACTCCTACGGGAGCCGGACTTCATCCCCGACTTCAACTGCAAGAAGACTCCATCCGGACTCCTACGGGAGCCAGATCTCGTCTCCGACTCCGGCTATGGGAAGACTCCGCCCGGACTCCTATGGGAGCCGGGCTTCGTCCCGACTTCGACTGCTGGTAAACTTCATCCGGACTCCTACGGGAGCCAGACTTCGCCCCTGACTTTAATTGCAGGTAGACTTTGCCCAGACTCCTACGGGAGCCAGACTTCATCCCCGACTTCAACCGCAAGAAGACTCCGTCCGGACTCCTACGGGAGCCGGGCTTCGTCCCCGACTTCGACCGTTGGTAAACTTCGTCCGGACTCCTACGGGAGCCGGACTTCGCCCAGACTCCTACAGGAGCCGGACTTCATCCCCGACTTCAACCGCAAGAAGACTCGGTCCGGACTCCTACGAGCGCTAGATCTCGTATCCGACTTCGTCTGCGGGAAGACTCCGTCCGGACTCCCATGGGAGCCGGACCTTGTCTCTGACTTTAACTGCAGGAAGACTCCGTCCGAACTCCTACGGGAGCAAGATCTCGTCTCCAACTCCGGCTACGGGAAGACTCCACCCAGACTCCTACGGGAGTCGGGCTTCGTCCCCGACTTCGACCGCTGGTAAACTTCATCCGGACTCCTACGGGAGCCGGACTTCGCCCCTAACTTTAATTGCAGGTAGACTTCGCCCAGACTCCTATGGAAGCCGGACTTCATCCCCGACTTCAACTGCAAGAAGACTCTGTTCAGACTCCTACGAGAGTCAGATCTCGTCTCCAACTCCAGCTACGGGAAGACTCTGCCCGGACTCCTACGGGAGCCGAGCTTTGTCCCCGACTTCGACCGCTGGTAAACTTCGTCCGGACTCCTACGGGAGCCGGACTTCGCCCCTGACTTTAATTGCAGGTAGACTTCGCTCGGACTCCTATGGGAGCCGGACTTCGTCTCTGACTTCAACCGCAAGAAGACTCCATCCGGACTCCTACGGGAGCCAGATCTCGTCTCCGACTCCGTCTGCGAGAAGACTCCATCCGGACTCCCATGGGAGCCGGACCTCATCTCCGACTTTGACTGAAGGAAGACTTCATCCGGACTCCTATGGGAGCCGGACTCCGAGCTCCTCTCAGACGGGTAGCTAGCCACCTCTCTCCGCCAGACACTCCAACCAAACTTCGACCAACAGACCTGGACCCCCTGACAGGCCGTAGCAATAGCCACGACTCTGCTCCACCTCCTGTAATAGATTTCGTGTGGCTCCATCACTCCCTGGCAGGCCGCAGTAACGGCCACGACATTGCTCCACTTCCTGTGATGGATTCTGTGCGGCTCCATCACTCCCTGGCAGATCGCTATAATGACCACGATTCTGCTCCACTCTCTGCGACGGATACTGCATGATTCCTCCACCCCCTGGCAAGTCGCGACAACGGACGCCGTTCCACTACCCGCAACAGACTCCACGTGGCATGTCCCGACGGCAGCCACGATCCCACTCCACTACTCTTCGTAACAAACTCCTCCTGACCCTGGGCAGCCCACTGCCAGATGGTTACAGATATCGCTATCAGTCTGTTGCCCCCTCCACTTATAAAAGGGGGGCCCCAGATACGTTATTCTCTAAGCTCTATTTTCTATCTCAAAACTCTGCTAAAATTTTCGTTCGAGCGCTCCATTCTTGTTGAGGCAGAGAACTGACTTGAGCGTCGGAGGGTCTTGCCGGAGCAACCCCACCTCTGGTTTAGACTTCTTCTGTAGGTCCCGACGGCGATCGCGACTCCCTCGACTCCAGCTTCCCCGGTGCAGGCAAATTTTTGCACCAACAGGATTGACGCTAGAGGAAGGGTCTGTGTCTTCGCAGTACCCTTGTTCTTAAAGGAGCGCTCAATGGGACCGCCTCTGGTCATCTTCTCCGACATCCATTCCTCCTTCCCCCACTAGGTCTTCGCCCGATGCCTTCCCGCAAAGCATCCACACGGCGATCCATGACCTCTGCGGTCAGATCTCAGGCTCCGGCCTCACCTCCAGTCTCCCAGCCTCTACCCCCTCCTCTGGCAGCGGCGGTTGGCGTGGAGCAATTCGACCTACTGGTGCAGTCGGTCAGAGGCCTCACTGAAGCTGTGCAGGCCATGCAACAGCAGCAGCAGCCGCAGGCGTCAGTGTGACCGGAAAGAGCATCGCCAGAACCCCAAAATCAGACGGTGGGACGGGCCACTTGGGCTAGCTGCCCAGTCTTTCTTGGAAAGATGAATCCAAGGGTGGAAAGCCCCCAATCAGACCATGATTCCACCCCCGGAAGATCTCTACCTCCATCCTGCCAGAAGACCCTCAAGACCCGTAGTCGAGAGGATTTCTTGGATTGGAGGCTTTAGGAGATGAACCGACGGATCGAAGAACTCCGCCACGCTCCCCCCGCTTATGGTGAGGACATTTGTACTGACCCTCCCTTTTCTCAAATGATCATGCAGGAGCCAATCCCGTCGAACTTCAAGCTCCTCCAGTTTGAAAGCTATGATGGGACTTCGGACCCGATTGACCACCTGGAGGCCTTCTGGACAATGATGCTGCTTCATGGTGCGCCCGACGCCACTCTATGCTGAGCCTTCCCATCCACTTTAAAGGGAGCGATGAGAAACTAGTACTCGACGTTGAAGTCGGGTACCATATTTTCCTTCGATCAGATGAGCCACCAATTTGTGGCTCATTTTGTCAGCAGTCGGTGCCCCTGGAAGGGTTTGGAGTCCCTCATCAACATCAAGCAGAGGGAGGGGGAGTCCATTCGGGCCTACATCAACCGCTTCAATGTCACCACATTGGAGGTCCAGAACTTGGACCAGTCGGTAGCGATGGCCGCTCTGAAAGGCGGCCTTCAGAAGAACGACCTTTTATTCTTCCTGAAAAAGAAGTACCCCAGGGATTTTGCAGACCTGTTGGCTCGGGCCGAAGGATACGCCCGAGCGGAAGAAGCCTTCAAAATGAAGGATGAGGAAACTGCGAGAGAGCGGCAGGCGGGAGACTTGAGTAAGCCCACAGTCGAAAAAGGGCCGAGAGAAGCTCGGCCACGTTCTCGAACTCCTCCCGGGCACAAGCGCGCCTAGACTCCTCCTCGAGCACACAGGCAGGGAAGCCCGGATTGTCGGGCTCGGTGGGGTTCTCCTCCAGGAAGATTCCGCAACTATGCCCCCCTCAACGCATCGAAAACCCAGGTGCTGATGGAGGTCAGAGCACAGCTCCCAAGGCCAGAGAGGATGCGCACACACCCCGAAAAGTGCAACCCCAATAAGTTCTGCCTCTACCATCGTGACCACGGCCACGACACGGAGGAATGCATCCAGCTCCGAGATGAGATCGAGGAGCTCATCCGGTAAGGTCGACTCGATAGGTTCATTCGGCACCGGCCTGAGGGTAGAGAAGATCGACCACGGGCCCTGCCGTAGCCTGAGCCACCGAGGAGGAAAGAGCAACCCGAAGATCGGCCTCCAATCGAGATCATCAACTCCATCACCGGAGGACCTCAAGGAGGAGCAGACCTTCCACGACCATGGGACTCGAAAAGCCTGTAAATATATTACTAACGACTTTGCTTTGAATCAAAATTCCTTTTGACTTTGCATGTCTTTCCCTTTCGACATGGGCTTGTTACGACTGAGGATAACCCCTTCAAACAATCAAAGCAAGGTCATGTTAGGAACAGGAGGAGAACCTCATCCTAATATAAGTAAAATGAAAGTCTGATTATTTTAAGATCGAATTGGGGGAGAGGTCCATATAACGATTCTTAGGTGCCCCCATGGCCATGTTAGGAACAGGAGGAGAACCTCATCCTAACATAAGTAAAATGAAAGTTCGATTATTTTAAGGTCGGATTGGGAGAGAGGCCCATATAACGGCCCTTAGGTGCCCCCATGGCCATGCTAGGAACAGGAGGAGAACCTCGTCCTAGCATGAGCAAAGTCAAAGGCCCGGTTCTTTTAGACCAGATGGGGGGAGAGGCCCTACAACGCCCTAATGTGCCCCCACAGCCATGTTAGGAACAGGAGGAGAACCTCGTCCTAACATGAGCAAAGTCGAAGGCCCGGTTCTTTTAGACCGGATGGGGGGAGAGGCCCTACAACGCCCTAATGTGCCCCCACAGCCATGTTAGGAACAAGAGGAGAACCTTGTCCTAACATGAGCAAAGTCGAAGGCCCAATTCTTTTAGACTGGATGGGGGGAGAGGCTCTTGCAACGATCCTTATGTGCCCCCACAGCCATGTTAGGAACAGGAGGAGAACCTCATCCTGACATGAGCAAAGTCGAAGGTCCAGTTCTTTTAGACCGGATGGGGGGAGAGGCCCTTCCAACGACCCTTATGTGCCCCCATAGCCCCGTTGGGAACAGGTGGAGAACCTCATCCTAACCTGAGCTGAGATCGACTACGTTAAGAACAGAAGGAGAACCTCATCCTGACGATGACAAAAACTCGGCCGCCCAATAAAATTGGATAAAGAAAAAAGTCCCCTCAATGGCACCTCTACACTTCTACGCGACCCCACAAAAAGCAAGGGGAGGACCCTCACTTGAAAAAGAGGAGGAAAATTAAAAGAAAAAATGACGAATTACATCGACAATAGATGAAAAATAAACCACACCAAAGACCTAGGGAACCTCATCTCAACAAAGATGAAAAGTTCCTACCAAACGTCCCCGGTCTCTAAGAAGGCTCTCGACACAGGTCAAGAAAATAATGACCCCTTCGAGGTAATGCGAAGTTCGGACCACCGAGCTCGAGCCTACGGCCATGGATGACAAAAAAAGCAAATCAGCATGGCGACGACTGGGCACCTCCAAATGACGTCGACGTCGAACAAGTCAAAAGACAAAAGAAGTTTGGTGGATGACAATTTAATACAATGCGTGGACGAGGTAACACAAAATCTCTTTTTCATTTCATTCACAAAATATACACTACGAAGCCCAGAAGGCTAAAGGAAGGAAAGCAAAACCACAAGAACAAAACAAAACAACAAAAGAGAAAATATATACATGGAAAGACAGAAGGCCGAAAAGAGCCCTAGGGAAGCTCTGCTCCTTCCGACCTCGAATTATCTGCTTTACTCCTTATCAAGGACTGCCTCAGACTTTCAACTTCTTCTTCTAGCTCTCTCTTTTTCAGCAGCATGTCCTGGAACATCCGACGAAGTCACTGACTTTCGTTCTCTGCCTCTTGATGCCTCTTTCTCAGGACCTCGGATTCGCCTCTGCATCCTTGACTGCCCGCTGCTCGTACACCAGCTAGATCTTCAATTGCTGCAGCTCGACCTTCCCCTCCCCAAGAGCGATGGATAGTTCTTCTGCGGTCCTTCTCAGGGATTGGAGTTCGTCAGAATCCCGAGCGGAAGCAGATCGAGCCCCCTCAGCTAGCTGCCTACGAAGGTGGGCAACCTCGTCGGTCGCCATCCTGAGTCTCCCCTTGTATTCGTCCACCTGCCTGCGCCAGCCGGCCCGGTGCACGTCGTAGCTCGCTTCGGCATCCTGGAGCTGTTGCTGAAGGTCAGAGACCTTCTTCGACCACTCCCGATCGCTGTTGGCCCAAGTCAAAAGCCAGGATGAACTTCCTTCCAGCTAGCCAATCCTCTCCTGGGCAGCCGACAGCTCCACTCTGAGAGAACTGATCTTGGCAGCCTGAGCCCAAGATTGGTCGCTGGCGCGCTTCTTGTGTTCCTCGAGCTCCTTCTCGAAGTTTGCCTTTCTCCGACTGTACTCCATGATCCCCTTCACATGGAGGTTTCGGAAGTGGGTGGTCTCCACGGTGGCTTCAGAATGACTCTCCCTCAACCTGTGAAGCTCGCCTTCCATCTTCTTTGACCTTTTTGTCAAATGAAGAACTTCCTTCTTCAGCCGCTGGATCGTGGACTTCAGCGGAATCCCCTGGGGCAGGAGAAGCGCTTCGGTAGGACACTGCCATCAGGAGACAAATGCGTCAAGGCGCGTCTCATTGCAGAAAAAAAATAAAAAGGAGGAAGGAAGAGAGGAGAAGCCATCCACGATGAGAAATTCAACTTTATTGATTGAATGTTTCTTAAAGATAAAAAGGAAAGAAAAAATTATAGTAAAAGAAAAATACAAGGTCAGAGGTCTCAGACCTCTGCAGTAGGAGTTGGGGAGCTCGATGTCCCTAGAAGGGGGGCTATGGCAGCAGTAGCAGCAGGAGAGGGACCGGCCTCATCTTCAGACTCCTCGTCCAAGAAGCTGAGATCGAGCTCAAAAAATTTCCTGGCCACCTACTCTTGACAGAGGTCGAACCCCTTGATGAATGCTTCTTGGCCGAACCTGACGTTCAGGTCCCTCATCTCCGCAGAGGCCTTGAACTCCTCCACCGCAAGAACCCTGACCTCCGAGACCAAAACCGGGATCTGCTCCACCAAATTTGCGACCTCGGCCTCTGCCTTCCTCACTGTCTCCTCCGAGGTCTGCTTCTTTTCCTCTCGGACCTGCTTTTCTTTCTCCAGGGCCTCTTGGAGGATAACTACTTCGGCTGCCTTTTCTTTGAGACGAGCGACCTCGGCCCGACGACGCTCCTCCGCCTGGATGACGTCCCTCCTCACCCGGTTCGTTGCCTCGATATTGGCAAGGAGCTGGTGCCCAATCTGCAAGGACGGCTAGGGGATCAGAACAAGGGTCGAAAAGCTAATTAAATGAAGATTTATTTACCTCGAGAAAGGATCCTAGGGAGTCCCAAACCCGCTGCTCAGGATCAGCGCGGTCAATCCTCTCGATGACTTCAGGCAGAATGCAGCCGTCGATCAACCGCTTGATCAAGTCCCTGTCATTGAAGGGATTCTCTGGCTCTTCTTCGAAACCAAGGGACTCTTCAATGGTGGCTCGGCGGCTACTCACCCTGCGGGCCACCGACTTTCTTCTCCTCCCCCTCTCGACTCCGGGCGCCTCCATGGAACGGACCCCCGAAACGGGAGCCCCAGTGGGGGGACTCCTTGAAGAGGCCCAGGGGGCCGGTGGTACGGCATCCGAAGGAACGTCGACCGCGGGAGCCATATGGACAGGTGCGGTCGAGCTCGTCTCCTCCACTTTGGCCTTCTTTGCTGATCCGGAGGCCGCGGTGCCTTTTCTCTTGTGGGCCTTGAGGCCCCTGGCGAGCATCCGTGCTGCTTCGGCGTCCATTCCTGAAAAAAAAAAATCAATAAAAAATTAGTGATGGGTTGAAAAAGGAAGAAGTGACACGCAAAAAAAAAAAAAAAGAAGAAGAAAAGAAAAAAAAAAGAGAAAGAAAAAGAAGAAAGATGGAAGAAAAGAAAAGGAAAGAAAAGATGGAATACTCGCAGGATCCTGGGGACTCAAGCCGATGTTGAACAAAAATTGCTCCTTTAGAAGGTTGGGAAGGGAAGGAGCGGAATAGTCAAGAAGCTTCCAAGCGGCCTGAAGGTCGTCCTCCCCCAGGCTGGAAGCCCGACGGACAGAGTCCCTCAGAGAGCCCCAAGGGGGCAATCCAAGCCTCAAGGTCGGGCAGTGGATGAAGAGGTACTTCCCCTTTCAGTTGTGGATCGAAGAAGGAGCACCTTTCAGCAACCCCTTCTTGCCAAACTGGGGGGAGAAATACCACCAGTCCTTCACCGAAGGGTGACGCTTGAAGGTGTAAAAATGTCTAAACAAAGAAAGGGATGGCTGAACTTCGACTATGTGGCAAAGGGAGAGGAACCCTATCAAAAACCTAAAGGAATTCGGAGCAACTGAAGCTAAAGAAATATCTAAGAAACGGAAGAGGGCAACAACGAAAGGCGGAAGCGGAAGCCGAAGTCCAGCATGGAAGGCCTCCTGATACAGGCAGAAGCGGCCAGGAGGAGGGGTGCTAGCCCGATCGGCGGGACCAGGAAGCTCCAGATCGTACTCCGGAGGAACTCCATATTGAACCCTTATCAGTAGGAGTTCATCTGGAGTCAGGGAATAGGGAATGGCACCCGGCGCAAAAATCGGACGAGGCTCTGCCCCAGATGTGGGTTCGTCTACAGTGTGGGGGTCCTGGGGGGCTGACGCGGACGAACTCCTGAAACCACTAGAGGTGGAAGTGCCGGAAGACATTTCAAACGAAGACCCTAAAGATCCCGGAGAAATCAGGCGGGACAAGAGACGAGGGGTTGCGGGAGACCAAACCAGAGGAATGAGACAGAAGAAAAATGGAGGAGAAAAGGCCCCTAAATGGCAAGAAGAAAAACAAAGGTTCCGAGACTAACCTAGATCGCTCTGAAGGATGTAGAGGGGCGAGGACAGGGATGACTCGAAGGACGCCTAGGGCCAAGGAAGATGCCAAGGAGGGTCAGGGCTCTCGAAGAAAAGGTGGACACCGATAGAACTTTCAGATGGAATAGGGCCCCTAAAGGCGGAAGGGCGGGTTTAAATAGACCCTGGGATCCGACGCCATAATGATCGCGAATCCCCCCAGGCCGACCCACGCTCGCCACGTGTCCCACTCACTACGGCAGGCGACTAAAAGTGGCTGACAGCTGACAGAGCCATTACTGCACCGTACCTGGGCCAACATACCAGCGAGAATTTCGAAAGGTCCCTTCGAATCGCCTCGATTCGAAAAGACTCCAGCACGCGCGCATTTAATGCCAAAATATCTGGGGGCGATCATGCACAGGATTCAAGGGGACAACTTCGGCTGCGAAAATTTCTCTGTACTTCCTTCATTCGAAATTCGAACTTGAAAGTAGGGAGACTTGTGTTGGGTATAAAATACCTCCAGCCAAAGTTCGTGACAGAAGTGACCCTCCAGGGATCCAACCGACTTCTGACCTCCGACGACATCTCTTCAAACCTCTTGGGCGGCCGAGCCCCCGCAACACTCCCAAGTTTTGCTGACGGATGAGCCCCCACCAGCATCGACCGGATTCTTCACGACGAACAGACTCCATCCAAATTTCCTCGATGATCGACCATCTTCCCGACTTCATCCGGACTCCTACGGGAGCCGGACTTCACCCCTAACTTTAATTGCAGGTAGACTTCACCCAGACTCCTACGGGAGCCGGACTTCGTCCCCGACTTCAACCACAAGAAGACTCCGTCCGGACTCCTACGGGAGCCAGATCTTGTCTCTGACTCCAGCTACTGGAAGACTCCACCCGGACTCCTACGGGAGTCGGGCTTCGTCCCCGAATTCGACCGCTGGTAAACTTCGTCCGGACTCCTACGGGAGCCGAACTTCTCCCCTGACTTTAATTGCAGGTAGACTTCGCCCAGACTTCTATGGGAGCCGGACTTCATCCCCGACTTCAACCGCAAGAAGACTCCGTCCGGACTCTTATGGGAGCCAGATCTCATCTCCGACTCTGGCTACGGGAAGACTCCGCCCGGACTCCTACGGGAGCTGGACTTCGTCCCCGACTTCGACCGCTAGTAAACTTCATCCAGACTCCTACGAGAGTCAGACTTCGCCCCTGACTTTAATTGCAGGTAGACATCGCCCAGACTCCTATGGGAGCCGGACTTCATCCCCGACTTCAACCGCAAGAAGACTCCATCTAGACTCCTACGGGAGCCGGACTTCGCCCCTGACTTTAATTGCAGGTAGACTTCGCCCAGACTCCTACGGGAGCCGAACTTCATCCCCGACTTCAACCGCAAGAAGACTCCGTCCAGACTCCTACGGGAGCCAGATCTCGTCTCCGATTCTATCTGCGGGAAGACTCCGTCCGGACTCCCACGGGAGCCGGACCTCGTCTCTGACTTTAACTGCAGGAAGACTCCATCCGGACTCCTACGGGAGCCAGATCTCATCTCCGACTCTGGCTACGAGAAGACTCCGCTCGAACTCCTACGGGAGCCAGGCTTCATCCCCGACTTCGACCGCTGGTAAACTTCATCCGAACTCCTACGGGAGCCGGACTTCGCCCCTGACTTTAATTGCAGGTAGACTTCGCCCAGACTCCTATGGGAGCCGGACTTCATCCCCGACTTCAACCGCAAGAAGACTCCGTCCGGACTCCTACGGGAGCCAGATCTCGTCTCCGACTCCGGCTACGAGAAGACTCTGCCCGGACTCCTACGGGAGCCGGGCTTCGTCTCCGACTTTGACCGCTAGTAAACTTCATCCGGACTCCTACGGGAGCCGGACTTCGCCCCTAACTTTAATTGCAGGTAGACTTCGCCCAGACTCCTACGGGAGCCGGACTTCATCCCCGACTTCAATCGCAAGAAGACTCCGTCCGGACTCCTACGGGAGCTGGGCTTCATCCCCGACTTCGACCGCTGGTAAACTTCATTCGGACTCCTGCGGGAGCCGGACTTCACCCCTGACTTTAATTGCAGGTAGACTTCGCCCAGACTTTTACGGGAGCCGGACTTCATCCCCAACTTCAACTGCAAGAAGACTCCGTCCGGACTCCTACGGGAGCCAGATCTCGTCTCTGACTCCATCTACGGGAAGACTCCGTCCGGACTCCCACGGGAGCCGGACCTCGTCTCCGACTTTAACTGCAGGAAGACTCCATCCGGACTCCTACGGGAGCCAGATCTCGTCTCCGACTCCGGCTACGGGAAGACTCCGCCCGGACTCCTATGGGAGCCAGACTTCGTCCCCGACTTCGACCGCTGGTAAACTTCATCCGGACTCCTACGGGAGCCGGACTTCACCCTTGACTTTAATTGCAGGTAGACTTCGCCCAGACTCCTACGGGAGCCAAACTTCATCCCCGACTTCAACCGCAAGAAGACTCCGTCGGGACTCCTACGGGAGCCAGATCTCGTCTCCGACTCCGGCTATGGGAAGACTCCGCCCGGATTCCTACGGGAGCCGGGCTTCGTCCCTGACTTCGACCACTGGTAAACTTCGTCCGGACTCCTACGGAAGCCAGACTTCGCCCCTGACTTTAATTGCAGGTAGACTTCGCCCAGACTCCTATGGGAGTCGGACTTCATCCCCGACTTCAACCGCAAGAAGACTCCGTCCGAACTCCTATGTGAGCCAGATCTCATCTCCGACTCCGTCTACGGGAAGACTCCGTCCGGACTCCCACGGGAGCCAGACCTCATCTCCGACTTCGACTGAAGGAAGACTTCGTCCGGACTCCTACGGGAGCCGAACTTCGAGCTCCTCTTAGATGAGTAGCTAGCCACGTCTCTCCACCAGACACTCCAGTCGAACTTCGGCCGATAGGCCTGGACCCCCTGGCAGGCCGCAGCAACAGCCATGACTCTGCTCCACCTCCTGCAACAGATTTCGTGCGGCTCCATCACTCCCTGGCAGGCCACAGTAACGGCCACGACACTGCTCCCCTTCCTGCGATGGATTTCGCGTGGCTCCATCACTCCCTGACAGATCGCCATAATGACCACGATTCTGCTCCACTCCCTGTGACGGATACCGCACGATTCCTCCACCCCCTGGCAAGTCGCGACAACGGACGCCGTTTCACTACCCGCAACAGACTCCACGTGGCATGTCCCGATGGTGGCCACGATCCCACTCCACTACTCTTTGCAACAAACTCCTCCTGACCCTGGGCAGCCCACTACCAGACGGTTACAGATATCGCTATCAATCTGTTGCCCTCTCCACCTATAAAAGGGGGGCCCCAGATACGTTATTCTCTAAGCTCTATTTTTTATCCCAAAACTCTGCTAAAATTTTCGTTCGAGCACTCCATTCTTGTTGAGGCAGAGAACTGACTTGAGCATCGGAGGATCTTGTCGGAGCAACCCCACCTCCGGTTTAGACTTCTTTTGCAGGTCCCGGCGGCGACCGCGACTCCCTCGACTCCAGCTTCCCCGGTGCAGATGGATTTTTGCACCAACACATATTATTAGAACTTCATGCATATATGATATGCTAGTGATGTTTAGTTTCATACATATTATTAGAACTTCATGCATATATGATATGCTAGTGATGTTTAGTTATAATCATATTATATGATTTTGCTTCTATATCTTAGAGATATGATAAGATGCCATAATTCGTTGTTATGGTTATTAAGATACAATTATTATAGTGCATCATTGTGACTGATTGAATTAGAATGTGTTTGAGACCATTAAAGCCCTCATAAAAATCATATTAAGTCATAGTATTGTGAATCAGAAGCTGACCTATTTTCTTAAATCGATTAATCAATTAATGTCTAAGGAGTATTTTAAGTGCAGTGATTATTTAATTGGTTTCGTTGCTAATCTGACCAATTTTATTGGTGTCCAAGAAAAGCAATGGGGGGATCCCCACCAATCTTAACACTTTTCTGGTCAATTGGATTAGTTCGAATCTTGAATGAAGGTAGCTTAGTATTTTAAATACTATCAAGAGCCTTTCTTCATGCTAGGTTAATGTTACATCATGAACTATGGCTAGTTTGTTGTGTTACCATAAGGCTTGTCATAAGGATTGATATAATATAATTCTGGTGCATAAAAGATGCTTATGATAATTTTGGATATACTGCTTTGTTGTGCTAACACAAAGACAATTATATTCGATTTTGACTGTATTGAAATGAAAGATCTTACTGAATTAAAATATTATAGCTTGTTGTGTTAACACAAGGCTAATAATGTTTTAGAGGCCAAGATAAAATATTGAGAATTGCATGAGATATAATTGGATAGAGTTTCCTACCTATAAACTCATAAGGGTTTGTTGTGTTAACACAAGATCATTATGAAGAATTAGGATCTCAATCCCACTAAGATAAATATAAAATATATCTCATTTACCATAGGAGAGGGCTATAGTATCTAATAAAATAGTGAGAGACATAACTAGTTTTAAAAGTCTTCATTTAGTTATGCATATCAAACATGAGTGGTCTGCTTATACTATTATTTTATGTAGATTTAAGTCTACATTATGGCTTCTTTATTTTCACCCCATGATTCTATAAATAAAACTTTAGAATTAAAAGACTGTGAAAACTTATATTCTTGATTTGCCTTCGGATAAAACTTTAGAATTAAAAGACTGTTATTACATGCCAAAGGTCATTGAAAATATTATTTCTATACCTTTGTTGTTAAAATAAGGTTATGAAATAAGGCTAATAAAAAATGGATGCTCTATTTTTTTTAATGAATTTTATGATAGTGGTTATATTGATAACAATCTTTTAATTTTTGCACTCAATGAAAATATTTTTCATATTAAAAGAAATATGAAAAGAAAGAGAAAAAATGTGAATGTCACGTATCTCTAGCATTGTTGCCTTGGTCATATTAGTGAGTCAAGAATAAATAAGTTATACAAAGAAGAATTCTTTGATCCAAATGATTATGAATCATTGGAGACTTATAAATCTTGTCTCATGGGTAAGATGACCAAGACTCTATTTTCTTAATATGGAGAGAGGACAAGTGAGTTGTTAGCTCTAGTACATATAGATGTATATGGACTGATAACAACTCAGGCCAAAAGAAGATACTCCTATTTTATTATCTTTACAGATGATTTATTAAGGTTTGGATATGTGTATCTTATGAAACATAAATTTGAAGCCTTTGATAAGTTTAAGGAGTACCAAAGTATGGTCGAGAAATAAACTGAAAAAGTATCAAGCTTCTTCGATCTGATCGAGGAGGAGAATACTTATCCATTGAATTTCTTGATCATCTTAAAAGTAAAGGTATTCTCTCTGAATGGACCCCTCCTAATACACCTCAGTTAAATGGTGTAGCAGAAAGGAGAAATCGTACTGTGATGGATATGATACGGTCCATGATATGCTTCATTGATCTCCCAATATCTTTCTAGGGATAATGCCCTAGAGATTGCCATATATATGTTAAACAGAATACCTTCAAAATCTATTGCAAACACTCCATATGAGATATAGAATGGAAGGAAGCCTAATCTTAAATATCTTAAGACTTAGGGCTGTCCTACTTATGTCAAAAATATTTTTTGGATATAAGCTTAGTGCTAGATCAGACAGTGTAGGTTTGTAGTGTATCTTAAGAAAATTAATGGATATTATTTCTACCACCCTACTAAACAAAAGGTGTTTGTTAGTAGGCACGCTACTTTCTTGAAATATGAATTTATCCAAGAAGGAGGCAGTGGGAGGAATATTGAACTTATGAAAGTTCATGATCTACAATCGATCCAGAAATACCAGTGGTTGGACCACAAAAGATCCTCAATCAAAAGTATCCAAGGATGAGGTACATCCACAATACACACCTCCTCTCTGAAGGTCAGATAGAGTGCGTTAAACATCTTTGAGATATAATTTTGTCATTGAGAATGACAATTCGATCAACAATATTTAGAATGTTGATCTACTGACCTATTCGGAAGCTGTCATGAGTAGAGACTCAAACAGATGACTAAAGCTATAAAATCTGAGATGGACTCGATGAATACCAACCAAGTGTAGACCTTGATTGATGCACCTGAGGGTGTGACCCCAATATAGGGTGCAAGTGGGTCTTCAAAAGGAAGATTAGAGTAGATGACCAAGTAGAAACCTATAAAGCTAGGTTAGTGGTGAAGAATTTCAGTCAAAGGCAAGGAATTGACTATGATAAAACTTTCTCACCAGTGGCTATGCCCAAGTCCGTCCAAATTTTGCTTGCTATAGCAGCATACTACGATTATGAAATCTGACAGATGGATGTCAAGATTGATTTTCAATAGTAATCTAGAGGAAGAGGTCTATATGACTCAGTCAAAGAGATTTATCTCAAGTGGGAGAGCAAATCAAGTATGCAAGCTAATGAGATCTATTTATGGATTGAAGCAGATTTTGAGAAGCTGGAACATTCGATTTGATATGACAGTCAAAAAGTTTGGCTTTATCAAAAATATGGATGAACTATGTGTATACAAGAAGACAAGTGGGAGTGTTATTATCTTCTTGGTTCTTTATGTTGGTGATATACTGCTCATTGGAAATGATATCCCAATGATGCAATCGGTCAAGACTTGCTATCGAATAAGTTTTTCATGAAAGACTTGGGTGAAGCATCCAATATACTAGATATAAAGATCTATAGAGATAGATCTAAAAGGATGTTAGGCTTATCCTAGTCACGGTACATAGACTTCATATTAAAGAGATTTAATATGGAGGCAAGTAAGAAAGGTTACTTGTCTGTAAGTTATGGTATACGTCTCTCTAAGAGAATATGTCCTAAGACACCAGAAGAGAGGAAAAGGATGAATGAAATCTTTTATGCTTCAGCTGTGGGATCAATTATGTATGCCATATTATGTACCAAGTCTGATGTAGCTTATGCTTTGGGCATAGCTAGTAGATTTCAGGCTAATCTAAGGAAGGATCATTGGAAAGCAGATGATAGCAAGTCAATATCAGGGTATGCATTTATCCTAAATGATGGGGTAGTAAGTTGGAAGAGTTTCAAGCAATAGATAGTAGCTGACTCAACTATTGAGCTAGAGTATGTTGCTACTAGTGAAGTCATTAAGGAAGCTGTCTAGATGAAGAAACTCATCATGGATTTAAGAGTCATTCCTAAGATTGAATGATCGATGTCACTCTAGAGTAATAACACTGGGGCCGTTATTCAAGATAAGGAACCTAGATCTCATTATAAATCCAAGCACATCCTCAGATGTTTTTATCTCGTTAGAGATAAGATGTTGTCCTTAAATGAGTAGACAGAAAGAACAATACAGCAGACCCATTCATAAGGCTATACTACAGCAGCTATATGATTGCCATTTTGATTGTATGAGATACAAAGGTGATTGGCTTTAGTGCAAGTGAGAGATTGAAAGAAAAATATCCTATAAACCAATCGCAAGTGTGTTGCGATGAAACTTTTTTTACAATTTTTCAACTCATGAAATGATATTTATTATTATTTGAGGTATTGATTCATCATATTAGCTGCATCTTATTATGTCTAAGATTATGATGAATCCTAAAGATTAGGATAATTATTTTAGGAGACATGAATTGATCATGCTAATGAGATCTAAAATCTTAAAATCTTAATATTAAATATTTCTGATCGTAGGAGCATTGAGTCGGGGATTAATGTTCTAGATAGACTGGTACATCCAATATATGCTCAATGGAGAGGGTGGCAGATCTCACTAGCCACTTGTGTGAGACACTAATATAAGGATGTGGGTGCTCATTTGAGAAATGAGTCCACTGAATTGACTCGATGAAAGAGAACATCTTATAGAAGCCTTATTTACATGTCAAAGATGGTTCTCTAAGTGGGAGTCATGCAAGTGATCCTTAGACCTGAGACCACCATGGAATCTTATGCACATGAATCCATATTTTGGTTCATACCCAGGCATGGCATTAAGACATATACGGGGTGTTCTGGATATGATGAAGTGTGTATAAAGGTTGTGAGTAGGTCAACATGGAATCAGTCACTCCTAATAAGAGGAGATCGCATCCTATGTATTCTCAATCCTAGATGACTTGAGAAAAGTCTTTTGGCCAAAAATAGGAAGGAGATTAGAAAGAGTTTCTAATGCTTCTTCATTGGAGTCATCATTGGTTAATTAAGAATCGATATGAATATGTGTTTGAGTTTGATATGATTCCATACTCATGAACATATTCAGGGTGCAAGGATGATCGAAGGATTGAATTACAAGGTAATTTGCCACTGAAGGGTATATTTGATATTTTTATCAAATTTTATATCTTCAAGGTAGTTATGATATATTGCTAGATGTCAATCTTGACTTGTAAATTTTTGATTGAATTAAAGAGTTTAATTCGATCGTCAATTAGAAAGGATTCTAATTGTTGAACTCGGGTTAGCTCGATTGGACCTAATCGATTAGATTAAAATCTAATCAAATTTGGTTAACTTATATCCAGATCTACTGTTGGCTAGATGTGGAACCCAATGGGTCATACACATATAAAAATTAGCCAAGGACCCTTTTAAAAAAGGTTGATTGAAATTTTGGATTTAATCAGGGTTCTGATAAGCATGCTAGCACGTGTGGAAACCCTTGCTCCTTTGGAAACCAATTTGGTCCCATCCCTTGCTAATTAGCTAGCCTAATTTGTTAGACATTTGAGTCAGGTCATATCACCTAGAAGCAGCCCAAATTGGGGCACCATATCCCATGTTAACACCAATTATGAAGAGTCCAAGTTGTGGTGAACTCTTGGTCAAAATAGGTTCTGCGTACAAGTATTGGCGTGGGCAGAAGAAAAAATATTATTTTTTTTATAAGATTAAAATATGTGTGATAGTCCATATCACTCTCCATCCTCTAGTACATATCTCAAAGTATGAGATATATTTTTTGTAAAATTTTTTGGGAAGAGAAAAAATTAAAAAATGAAGGATGTCTCGCACATGCGCGTAGAAGTGTCGCGTCTCTCCATGATTTGGAGTCCTTTTTCCTATCAAATGCTTTCATATTGGAATGATTTTTGATGATAACTTTGATAAGATATTTTTGATAGTTTTTTTAAAATTTTTCCAGACTTATCTGGATGCCAAACGGATGCCATAAGTTGGTCTTGATGCCTGCGCATGCGGTGATCAGCACTCGCATGAAGAGGTACGAGGATAGCATCCTTCTATGAGATTTTTATCACCATTTTTAATTTTCTAGAATCTAGATTGAATCCTCAATCTATGTAAATTTTTGAATATTTTTTTGATTTGAGAAGGGGTGTGAAAACATCCCTTCTTTGGTTGCATGCGTGCAGACCAGGGTGCTGATCGACGTATCATGGATAGGAGTCCTTCTGCTTGAAGGAACTCTTATCTCTGATAATCAGATCAGATATGCCTTTTGGATAAGGCATGTCCCTCTCTTTTGACATCTCTCTGGTGGCTATAAATAGGTCGGGGCACTGGGTATCCAATGAATCTAAGAGGGGTTTCTAATTTCTCTCCTGTTGCTCTCATTTCTTTTTTACAACCTATCTTAGTTTTAGGACAAGCCTTTGAGATTTAAGACAAAGCTTTATCTAGTCCTAACAAGGGTTGTAAGGGTCCTAAAGAAGGAGAATCAGAAGTTTAGAGGAGGTTCTAAGATGGTGAGGTCAGGTTCTTGAAGAAACTTGACCGGTACGAGGCTAGTCGAGTTTTAGGGGCTAGAACTTTTGAAGCAAGGTGAAGAAGGAGCGCTGTCTTTGGTTCAATTTCTATGTGGATCACCATTGGAGGGCAGACACTTGGATGTCTTGTGAAAATTGAGATTAGTGCTACAGATATTTTTTTTATCCTAATTTATATTTATTATACTTCGATTATTATAGTCAAGAGTTTCTGGTCATTAGGGCTTCCGGTGCATTGGGTGTTTTGAATGAAAATTTTAAACATCTAACCCTTCCGCTGTACCATCGAAATCCAACAACAGACTCGGTGATCACTATCACCAGACTTGAAACCCAGAGACTGCTCTATATAGATATTTTTCTCAAGATATCCATTTAGAAAAGCAGTTTTCACATCCATCTACCAGATTTTATAATCATAGTGAGCTACAACAGTAAACAATGTGTGGATGGATTTTAGTATGGCTATAGATGAAAAAATATTATGATAGTCAATACCTTCATGCTGACTATAATCCTGCACCACCAGCCTTATCTTATAGGTCTCTACCTTATTATCGGCATCTATTTTTTTTTCGTAGATTCATTTATACCCAATGAAAATAATTCCCTCAGGTGGATCCATTAAGGTCTATACTTGATTTGAGTGCATTGAATCAATTTCTGACTTCATTACATCTAACCATTTTTTGAACTTGATGTCAGACGTCACCTCATTAAAAGTACTAGGATCATCACTATGACCGCCATCTCCCACAAAGAACGCTTTCTCTACATCTTCTTTCAGCATACCCATATCTCTTTCAAGAAAATGGGGGATTCTACCTGATCTACGAGGTGAAGATGGAACATTAACTACTAGTTCATTATGAATTGGTTCTTGAGAATCTATAGTTTGTTGCTCTTCAGAGATATTCTCATCAAGCTCAACTAACCTCTCACTGTCACTATCCTGGTTAAATTATTTTTCAAAAATGTGACATCATGACTCACAATCATATTGTGATCATATGAAAAGTAAAAGTAGTATCCCATGAATTTTTTGGGATACCCTATAAATCGAGCTACAATAGATCTATTTTGTAACTTGTTAGCTTTCTATCTCTTGACATAGTTTGGGCATCCCTAAGTCTTAAGGTAACTTAGACTCGGCTTCTTACCGTACCATATCTCATATAGTATAGTAGGAATAGAGTTAGAAGGAACCCTATTTAGAATATGCATCATGATAAATAAGGCGTATTCTCAAAGAAATATGGATAAATCAGTGAAGCTCATCTTGGATCAAATCATATCTAGTAGGATTCTATTTCTTCTTTTGGATATTTCATTGAGTTAAGGTGTGCCGGGAGGAGTTCATTGAGAGACTATGCTGTTCTTCTTAAGATATTCTCAAAATTCAGTACTTAGGTATTCTCCTCCTTGATTAGATTGAAGGACTTTGATGGATTTATCTATTTGCTTCTCTACCTCATGCTTGAATTTTCTAACCTTTCAAAGGCTTCAAACTTATATTTCATAAGAAACACATATCCGTAATATGATAAATCATCAATAAAGATAATGAAGTAGCTATAACCATCCCTGACCTACACATCAAATGGGCCACACACATCGGTGTGTGCTAGGGCTAGTAACTCAGTGCCCCTTTCTCCTTATCCCATAAAGGGTAACCTAGCCATTTTTTCTTGAAGTTTAGGATCCTATTCTTTTCTAGTCTGTTTATCCGGTCCTCTCCAATATAGCCAAGTCTATGGTGCCATAAGTACTTATGGTTAAACTCATCTCTAGATCTCTTTTGGCCTACGACACTCAGTACTTACTCATTTAGGTTCAATTAGCATCAATACCCAAGTGATAAAGACTATCAATCAAAAGATCATATGCAACTAAATTATTTTATAAATAAATAGAACAATAGTCTTTATTAAATTAAAAAATATTAGTACAGAAGCCAAATCAAATTTTAGCTAGTTACAAAAATAAAATAACAGTTTTTTAAATCCAATATAAAGCCTGATGGTAATCGAAGAAGATAGGTTCCAATGTCTTCTACAATAATTTTTGCTCCATTATCGATCTGAAGGATCATGTCACCTTGCCTCAACCTCCTACTTCCTATTAGATCCTGTATTGAAGTGCATATATGAGCACTAGAATCAGAGTCCAATATCTAACTAGAAGTAGAAGAAGTCGTTAGGTTAGATTTTATTATGAGAATATCTTCAGAAGATTGTTCATCCTTTTTCATCTTTAAGCTCTGCAGATAAGATGGACAGTTTCTCCTCCAATGACCATTGGAGTTATAGTGAAAATACTTTTCCTTCTCTATAGCTTTCTTCGATGTGTCCTTTTTAAGTTTGCTCTTTTTTTTCTGCTTCTTCGCAGGTTTATTCTTTTTCTTTTTTGAGACTTTCTCTTGGAAGGTGTCCGCTCAATAGAAAGAATAAAGTCCCATAAATTTTTCAAGATACCCTCAACAGTGACCAGCATATTGACCAACTCGGATAAGTTGTAGTCTAATTTGTTCATATGGTAGTTATAATAAACTGTTCAAATAAACTAGTTAGGGATTGGAGGATCAAATCCATCTTTAACTCCCTCCGCCTAGTAAGTCCGAGCTTCTCAAGCTCCTCAAGATTTTTAATCATTATCATAAAATGATCATGGACTGAGTGCCCATCGTGCATCTTCACATTGAACAACCACTTGGATATTTCAAAGCATGCGGTCTGGCTCTGGTCACCATACAACTCTTGCAGGTGAGTGATCATGGCACGAGCTATGGGCATGTACTCATGCTGGCTCTACAACTTATTTGACATAGATGCTAGCATATAGCACTTCACCCTAAGGTCATCATCCATCCACTTGTCTAGAGCAGCTCTTTGCTCTACTATAGGATAGGCTAGTAAAGCTAGAGCATTCTGATCGAGTACATAACCAATTTTCTCAGATGTCAGAACTATCTTGAGATTTTATATCTCATCCTTAAAATTTGTACCAGTTAGATGGTTGGTTTCAAAGATGAGGGCTAGTGGGTTAGAGGCCGACATTGTTTATCTGTAAGAGTAGAGATTCCAGTTAGACATTTATACTTAAATTTATATTTGTTCTAGAGACTTTTAGGTGTAAATAAACTTTTCTTATTTTTTTGGATTCTGACACTCTTCGAGTGGAAAGCGAAAATCCGACGTGATCAATACAAGATTTTTAGTGGGTGCTGTGGTTTCACTGATGTCGTGTATCTCACCTAACAGTTATTGGTGACATGCACACTAATCCATAGGCAATTCTTTGCCCAGATGCTTCTCTAAGCATATTGCAGCGACTTGATCTCTAAGTCATATGAGCTCAGATAATACATATTGCCCCACTCCTTAATTAAGTCAGACCCACCATTCACAAGCATATGTGAAGATGTTATTGAGTCCCTCAAATAACACATATTGGGCCTAACCCCATCTTCATCCTGAAGCAACTCTTTGCTAGTAGAGTGGTTGCATGTTTTCGATATAACTGAACCACTATAACCAGCTGAGAACAGTCAACGTCAATACCACAGCCGCACTTCTACAATGGTGGAAGACCATAAGGCCTAATATTGATTAGGGAGGTTTAGGTCAGGTCTCATCTAATCAGTCATCATATAACCGATCTAATTGACATAGGCTAAACCAAAACATCTTAGCAACTAATAAATCCAATCATCCAATTGGCTAGATAAGTGAGATCGATGGGAGGATACATCATTAACTCATCGTAGGCTAAATTGTCTAGGTAAGTAGCCTCCCAATTAAAATCCATCGATCGAGATTTGCCTTAGACACCAAATGATTTATTGGTTTCAATTAGTCAACTTAGGTGAATTAGGTTCAAGCCATAAAGCTGAATTAGATCCTTATGTTGACTCGATTCTACATATAGGGTTTGATTGACTCAATCTACAACACTTATAGAATTATAAGCTCAATTGATCTAACCAAATCAATATTTGACTTGGTTTAATCAATAGCTACATCGATTTCAATCCAATATGATTTAATCATAACCTAAAATGCAATCCAATTACATGACCTAATGCAAAACTATCCATACCCAACGATTCATGCACACACTAATTTCAAATCATAAAAATAATTTTTAGATCTAAATTTATTGCATAAAAAGTAAGTTTTTGGTTCTCAAAATACTTTCAAAATATGCATACAATCATATATCATATATATAAAAAATTTTAAATTTTTTAAAAATTAATTTCAAATCTAAATATACCATCATATATTATATACATAAAAAATTTAGATCGTAAAAATTTAATTTCTAACCTATGCATGCTTTCATATATCACATATATGAATAAAAATTAAAACTAAAATATTTTTTAGATTTTAACATAAATACATACATTGCATGTATGAACTAAAATTAAAATTTTAAAAATAATTTTAAAAATTTTTATGCTATTTTATTATATATGAACATGTGGCTCTGATACCACTATTGGATTTTCTATAGGTGCTAGTACATATGAATTTCAAAATTTTTTTAAATTCAAAATACAACAAAAAAATCAGATTAAAATACTTTTAATCTAAGTATGCATTCATCATATGAAAGAACCTATGGATCTATTTCATATGCTAAAATTAATATAAATTAATTTTAGGATGAATGAAGAGAACACTGTAATCAATTTACATACCTGAATCACTTTTCTTTTGCTTCAAACCTGTAACTAGGGTTGAATTCAATTCTATTGGGAATAGTGTCCCAAAGCCAATCGTCAGCCTGTTGATGGTTGTGCTCTTTCTTGTATTAGTATATGAATTATAAATTAATAAAAGTTATTTTGATATTTTTCGTCACAAATTGTTTCATCTTCAAATGAACTCCTGTGTTGTGGTGAAGTCCTTAGGACTATTTAGACTCGACGAAGGAGGATTTATCATTTAGTTCTTAAACCTGTTCGTGACCAAATGATATGTTGTTACCAAGGATAACAACGTTTATCAAGCATAGGTCGTTGGTGCCATATGGGTTGGTTGTCCTCTTAACCAAGGAGTGTGGAGACACTGGTATGGCATACAGGTGAGATATAAGGGTATATCTGTACTGAATGTGACCGACTCTGGAGCCTTTTCTGCTGTCAAGATTTACTCCGATGGGATATAGGTATAACTGTCTCTCCGACCTGAGATCGCCATGGTGATTTGCAAGCAACTCACTGCACTTAGGCACTGGACTACCTGAATTTTTAATTCAGTGACGGAAGGCTGCTGGGTGTAGTCAAGTACTTGACTTGTCGGTGCGTGTGTCAAGATGGGATTGACCACTCCAGTTCAGGAGCTATGTACAGTCGTGTTTCAATTTAGCAAAACCTTGGCCAGGGTAGTCCTAGTGAGGAGCCACAAGACTGTTTGAGTTGAGCACGATTCGGATGATCTGATCAGGGTTGACAGTTTAACCCTAAGTCATCCTAAACACAGGGGTCAAAAGGATGAATTATACAGTAACCATATTCACGTAGGTTCTGAGTGTTGCAATTGTAACTATTCGACCTATCCGGATGTCGGGTACCATTGCTAGATGGTCACTTCGATTAGTATAGGAATTGGTTCCTGTACTACCAGCTTAGGTTCGAACCTGCGGATCTGATGACTGATGAAGAGTCCTAATGCTCATGGACTTTGAGTCCTACATGTCTGGAACTCTATGATCGAGAATCAAGATTCTCTAATCATGAGTTCCACACATTTTGGATAGCGGGGTCAAGAGTCCCACTGGTTTGGGACTTTTTTTTATCAGGGTTTCATATCGATGGACTCTGATGTCTGATTGCCCATTGGATTTGGATTCAGTATTTATGAGAGGTTTAATTAGTGATTTGATCACTGATTAACTCAATTTGATTGAGTAATTATTTTTGGATCAAGTCCAATTGAATTGGATTCAATTGGGTTTGACCCGATTAGGTTAAGTGTTGACCTAATTGCTAAGGTGTTTTGGTCCCTGATCTGATCAGGGGTTGGGCTTAGTCAATTCCTGATTTGATTAAGATTTTATTGAGCCTAATTAATTAAGTTAGGTTTAACTTAGTCTAATTGTGCTTAACCTATTTTGATTAGGTTGGTCCAATTATGATCAAACCATCTTTTGAATTTAACTCCCTGCGCCACCTCACTTCTCTGCGTCCATTTGAATTCACGAGAAGCAACTTCTCATAAATTTTCTCCCACGTAGAAGGCATCCCACGCCCACCCTTGTGCACCAATTATCTAGATAAAAATAAGTTAGTTGGCCATTCAAATTCAAAGGATGTTTGAATTTGAATGGGCAACCAACTAATCCATGCACCACCCACCTTATCTTGTGCGCCCCTTGCTTTACATGAGAAAGAGTTTCTCGTGTAAACTCTCCATGCACAAAGAAGCCATGCCTCCTCTCTTCTCACACCTAGAGTGGATAAGAATGAGTTGGTTTGCATTTGAATTCAAATTCGATTTGAATTCAAGTGTGCAACCACTTATCTTTATCCTTTCACGTGGATAAGACACGTCTTGCACTGTTTTAAAAGAGAAAGGGAGGTGGGGCGTGCATAAAAATTTTTTGAGAGAGAATAGTGGGCATGAGAAAGCCTTGTGCATGAGTAGGAAGTTCAAAAACTTCTGAGAGAAAAAGAAAGAAAAGAAACAAGAGTGGGCACAGGATTTTCAATGAGTAACCTAAGATTTTTGCTTAGGGTTCGAAAAGTGAGAAGTGAGCTATGAGTGTCGTGAGCCCACCAGACTTCAGGGAGAGCTTCATCAACCTCTCTACTACATCTGCTAATGATTTGAAGCATCCAAGCAGTCAGCAGATCAAGATCGAAGGAGTTCGATCAACATCGGCCATCAAAAGAGTTTAGCCATGAACTAGCATTCGTGAGGAGCCAATCAGATTGAGAGCTTCGTGTGGATGATTCACAGAGGCTAGACACACTTTGTGGCTGTGTTGTGGTGATCAGACCCTTGCGACGGTGATCAAATTACGACGATCAACTATCCGCACAAAGGTAATATGTTTTGAACACATAACAGTAAATTATTTACTGTAGAAGTTTGAATTTCAAATTTAAATACATGCTATATATCATATTTAGATCCTAGTGTAGGGTAAACACATGTTAATTAATTAGATTAATTAATATTTTCTACTATAAAATTATAATTTAAAAAAAAGTTTTAAAATTATAGTTTTACCCTTGCACTGAAATTTACTTCAAATGGTATCGGAGCAGGTTCTAAAATATGATATACATTTGCATGCATAGATTAAGGTGTAATCTAAAAGTTTAAATTTAAAATTTAAAATTTAAAATTTAAAATTTGAATTTTAAAATTTAAAATTCAAAATTCAAAATTTTAAATTTTAAAATTTAAAATTTAAAATTTTGTTGAAATTTAAAATTTAAAATTTTGTTGAAATTTAAAATTTAAAATTTAAAATTCAAAATTTGAAATTCAAAAATTTGAAATTTAAAATTTGAAATTTATTTGAAATTTGAAATTTAAAATTTAAAATTTAAAATTTAAAATTTAAATTTTAAAATTGGTATATTTAGATATACTTGATCCAAGTAACAAGTAGTCTAATTGGGTTGGTTGCCATGGTCGTCTGGTTATAGAAGAAAAGTAGGGTTTAAAGGCCCTCTCCTCCCATTTGATGGGGTTCTCCTATGGCGATAGGGGTGCCGCTGCAATTATATCCCATGCAGATGAAGCAGTGAATGGACTTAATTGTAAAGGTTCAATTGTAAAATTTATCATGAATGTATTAGATTAGATTTAAAGGAATATTCATGATTTATTTTGATTAAGTTATTTTCTGTTATGTAATTAGTAATAGGATTGCTGTTTATGAAATATGCTGATCTGTTTGTGAAATGAGTCAACATATTTGGTGAACAGAAAATAAAACCTTTCAAATTTGAAAATTATTTTCGAAATACCAAACTCTGACCCATCAGCCCAAATCTTAATTAAAAGAATTAAGTGTTATCTAGTTGTTCTAGAATTGTGAATTAAGATCTAAGACAATTGCATAAACTTGTGGGTCAATGGGTTAGATGGATTAGGTCCATAATTGAGTTAGACCTAAGGTTAGCTTAAAGAAATAGACTAAATTAGAGTAATTGATCAAATCTAATCAAAAGTTGAATTAGATTAGGTCAAGGACACTCTAGACTCAACTCCAATAGTTGTAGTTGAATGGATCCATGTCTTTAACTAGACCAAGATGGACTTAATTCATGGCTATGCGGTGGAACCCTATTTACTAAGTTGATCAAATTAAAACTAATGAACTGATTGGTGTTTAAGGTAAGTTCGGCAGTTTGACCAGTGGTTCTTAAGTGGGAGCTACTCGTATTGATTCGATCTCTGACGAGTTAATGGCATATCCCCACCATTGATCTCACTTACCTGGCCAACCTGGTGAGTTAGGTTTTGATTAGATCACTTGGTGATTAGGGCTCACCCATGTCATTAGGTAAATCAGTGTGACTGATTTAGGTGCTCCTAATACCGGCTTTAATTATTTTTTTTTTTAATCTGACTTGGTGAAGTCAGTGGGAGGATTGAAATTAGCTGGTTAATTTCTTCTCTTCTATCCTTTAATAAAAATCCTCAAAAATTATTAGATCCCTAAAAATGATTAAGTTATAGTGATAACTAAGTCATAGCCTCCCATTAAGTGAGTGATAATGAGTCCATTAGTTTAATAATCATTGGAGGCCCAAAGGCCTGGTGCTTATTGACTAATAGAATTATCATTCGTAGTATGATAATTTGGTTGAGTCTTTCTGATGGTGGTTAGGTTGGCCGGCCAAAGTCGGGCCTGATCATTTATTGGTCAGATTCATCAAATCAAGTCATGTTAATGGTTGGACCTAATCAGATCTTTTCAGTGGAGGCTAAAGCCTACTGATTAGATTTTGGGGCAAAATAAATTACTAGAAGTTGTTTAGAGAAACAACTGATTATGAACCTACCCATAGATGCACATAGGTTGACCAACCAAAGTTGGGCTCGTGTGTAGTCTGTGTGGATTCTAGTACCCACTAAGAAATTAAAGTAATTTCTCGAATTGGAGGTTGAGGCTACCAGTTCGTAAAAATACTGAGAGAAACTTTAGACTAAAGTCCAAGTCTTTAGTATTAATAATTTATGTACTAATAAAGGTCTGGTTTTTTTTTATGCAGCTATGGCCACTATCCTGTCGCTTCGATCATTATTAGATAATGACAAGCTCATGGGACCTAATTTTGATAGCTGGTATCAAAAATTAAAAATCATCCTTAAGCATGAGCAGATCCTTTATGTAGTAATGGATCCGGCACCTGAGGAGCCAGCCCCGAACATTAGAGAGACGGTCCGAGACACTTACCAGAAGTAGCTCAATGATCGCACCACCGTTCGATGCATAATGCTGGCGGCAATGAATGATGAGTTCAGCCGCAGGTTTGAGAATGCCCAGCCGTAGGAGATGCTTCAAATGTTGAATGACTTCTTTGGCACGCCTGACGATGTTGAAAGGCACAAAACTAGTTGTGCCATTTTCAATGCTCGGATGAAGGATGGGGCCTCAGTCACCGATCATGTACTGTACATGATCGAAATGATTGAGCGCCTAAGTAAACTGGGCTTTTCCTTGCACGAGCAGCTCGGTAAGGATGCGATCCTTAATTCTTTGCCCAAGTCCTTCCTCCCCTTCCTTACTCATTTTCGAATGACAAAGCCTGCAGTGAATTACCACGGCTTGTTGGGGTTGCTGCAGAACTTTGAGAAGGACCACCAGCTCTATAAGGAGTCGGTGAATGTTGTGGGAGGGTCTTCTTCTGGTCGTCAACCCTTTAAGAAAGGGAAGAAGAATAAGAAGAAAAAGAATAAGAAGGTACAGTCGCATGCTGGGATGTCTGCACAGGGTCAGACCAAGAAGTGCAAGCCCGACCAGAGCCAGGAGGAGTGCTTCTTTTGCAAGAAGCAGGGGCACTGGAAGAAGAACTGTCCTCTATATATTGCCTCCCTGGACCCGAACAGGCCAAAGAAGAAGCAAGGTAATTATATGATAACACCTTGCAACTTTTTTATTTATGATACTACTGCCTGGGTATTGGATACCGGAAGCCCTTTCATATTTGCAATTCGATGCAGGGTCTGCAGGTCAGTAGGAGATTTGATGAAGGCGAGAGGTTCCTGAACGTTGGAGATGGAAGTAAAGTTTCAGTTCTAGCTTTAGGAATCATGAACCTTGTAATCAACTCTCGTAATATAATTCTGAGTGAATGTCACTATTGTCCAAATTTTTTATTAAATATTATTTCTGTAGGCCTTTTGGCCATGAACAGTTATCAATTTTTAATAAAAGAAAATATTTACAATATCATTTTGAATGGTGTTACAATGTTTGTTGGACAACTAAATAATAAAATTTACTTACTATCACAGTATGTTAATGTGGTTCAAACCTCCGGTAAACGTCCTAGAATAGATAATGTGTCAGAAGTCTACCTTTGGCACTGTAGGCTAGGTCATATCAATAAGAACAGGATAAATAGGTTGGCTCAAGAAGAAATTCTTGAAGTACGTGATTGTGAATCACTTTCAACCTGTGAGTCCTATCTTCTTGGAAAGATGACCAAGTCACCTTTTACTGAAAAAGGTGAGAGAGCCAGTGAACTCTTGGGTCTGGTATATTCTGTTGTATGTGGACCCATGAACTCAAATGCAAGAGGTGGATATTTTTACTTTATAACCTTCACAGATGACCTATCTAGGTATGGGTATGTCTACTTAATGAAGCATAAGTCGGAGTCGTTTGAAATGTTCAAGCTATTTCGAAATGAGATAGAAAAACAAACTAGAAAGTGTATTAAAACTCTTCGATTTGATCGAGGAGGTGAATACCTTTCCAATGATTTTTTGACATATCTTGGGGAGAATGGAATTCTCTCTCAGTGGACTCCTCCTGGAACACCACAGCATAATGGTGTGTCTGAAAGGAGGAATCGGACCTTATTGGACATGGTTTGATCCATGATGGGGTTTGTTGGTCTGCCGATCTCTCTCTGGGGATATGCGCTCGAATCGGCTTGTTATCTTCTAAATAAGATTCCGAGTAAGTCTGTAACCAAAATGCCATATGAAATATGGATAGGACGTAAGCCAGTACTTTCGCACCTTAGGGTTTGAGAGTGTCCGACTTATGTTAAACGTTTAATTACGGACAAGCTTGGACCTAGGTCTGACAAGTGTAATTTCATAGGATACCCAAAAGAGATCAAAGGGTATTATTTCTACCTAGCTGATGAGTAAAAGGTGTTTGTCAGCCTTAAGGCAATCTTTTTGGAAAAGAAGTTCCTTGGTGAAGAGACTGTTGCCTCTAAGGTCGAACTTGAGGAAGTTTGACAGGTGGAAAAACTGACACAAGTAGCTGAACCTGAACCAGATTTGGTTATATTAGATCCGGAGCCCATTATTCCTGCACCCTTAAGGCGATCTGGTAGAGTACCACATCAACCGGACAGATACTATGGTTTCTTGGTCCGGGACGATGATCCTGTCAAACTTGATAAAAATGATGAGGATCCGATCACCTACATGGATGTAATGCAGAGATCTGACTTTGAGAAATGGCTAGAGGCCATGAAATCCGAAATGGAGTCCATGAAGGTCAACGATGTGTGGACATTGGTTGACCCACCCAAAGGAGTAAAACCCATAAGGTGTAAGTGGGTCTTCAAGAGGAAGAGGGGCGCAGACGGAAAGGTGAAAACCTATAAAGCCCATCTGGTTGCCAAGAGATATCATCAACGTTATGGTATAGACTATGACGAGATGTTTTCTCCTGTGGCAATGCTCAAATCCATTCAGATTATGCTTGCGATAGCTGTCCATCTGGACTATGAAATCTGGCAAATGGATGTGAAGACAGCTTTCCTAAATGGAGAGCTGGACGAAGAGGTGTATATGATACAACCTGAAGGATTCACATCCATAGATGAGTCTAAGGTGTGCAGGCTACAGAGATTCATTTATGGACTTAAGCAGGCATCCCGGAGTTGGAACATACATTTTGATAGGATGATCAAGACGTATGGCTTCGTTAAGAACGGAGAAGAGCCCTGTATTTATAAGTGGACTAATGATCCAGTAGTGGTATTTTTTGTATTGTATGTGGATGATATTCTCTTAATAAAAAATGATGTCCCTGCATTACAGAGAATAAAGATTTGGCTGTCGTCACAGTTCTCCATGAAGGATCTGGGAGAAGCTTCCTACATCCTACGGATGAGGATCTATAGGGATAGATCTAAAAGGTTGCTTGACTTATCCCAGTCCACGTACATTGATACTATGCTGAAGAGATTCAGCATGGAGAATTTCAAGAAAGGCTATCTATCGATAGGCTATGAAATTTTTCTCTCGAAGAGGGATTATCCGACAACACCTCAAGAGAGAGAGCGTATGGATAGAATTCCATATGCTTTGACAGTGGGATCTATCATGTATGCTATGACATATACACGATCAGATGTGGCATACTCACTAGGGGTAATGAGTAGATACCAATCTGATCCAGGGGAGAATCACTGGAAGGTTGTTAAAACCATCCTGAAGTATTTAAGAAATACTAAGGACCAGTGGCTTGTTAATGGTGAATCGGACTTGAGACTTATAGAGTTTACAAACTCTAGTTTCCAGTCTGATCACGATGACAGCAAGAGTGTGTTGGGATTTATTTTTACCCTTAATGATGGGACTATCTGCTGGAAGAGTTCCAAGCAGCATACAATGGCTGATTCAGTTTGCGAGGCAGAGTATGTCGCTGTATCAGATGCTGCTAAAGAAGCGGTGTGGCTGAGAAAATTTATCACTGAGCTCGGAGTAGCACTCTGCCTTGTTGGTCCAGTTCTGCTCTACTGTGACAGCTCTGGAGCCATTGCTCAGGCGAAGGAACCAAAGGCACACTAGCAGACGAAGCATATTCTGCATCGCTACCATCTCATCCGAAAAATCATAGATCGAGGTAACGTCGACCTTCAAAAAAGATCGACGGAAAGGAGAATTTGGCCGACCCATTTATTAAAGCCATTGTGGTAAAAGAGTTCGACGACTTCAAGTCGAAGATGGATATTAGATACTGCACCGATTGGCTTTAGGCCAAGTGGGAGATTGTTGGGAATAGTGTCCCAATGCCAATCGTCAGTCTGTTGACGGTTGTGCCCTTTCTTGTATTAGTATATGAATTATAAATTAATAAAAGTTATTTTAGTATTTTTTATCACAAATTATTTCATCTTCTAATGAACTCCTGTGTTGTGGTGAAGTCCTTAGGACTATTTAGACTCGATAAAGGAGGATTTATCATTTAGTCCTTAAACCTGTTCGCGATCAAATGATACGTTGTTACCAAGGACAACAACGTTTATCAAGTATAGGTCATTGTGTGCCATATGGGTTGGTTGTCCTCTTAATCAAGGAGTGTGGAGACATTGATATGGCATACAGGTGAGATGTAAGGGTACATCTGCACTGAACGTGACCGACTCCGGAGCCTTTTCTGCTGTCAAGATTTGCTCTGATAGGATATGGGTATAAATGTCCCTCCGACCTGAGACCGCCATGGTGACTTGCAAGCAACTCACTGTACTTAGGCACTGGACTACCTGAATTTCTAATTCAGTGATGAAAGGCTGCTGGGTGTAGTCAAGTACTTGACTTGTCGGTGCGTGTATCAAGATGGGATTGACCACTCCAATTCAGGAGCTGTGTACAATCGTGTTTTAATTTAGCAAAATCTTGGTCAGGGTAGTCCTAGTGAGGAGTCACAGGACTATTTGAGTTGAGCACGATTCGGATGATCTGATCAGGGTTGACAGTTTAACCCTGAGTCCTAAACACAGGGGTCAAAAAGATGAATTATACAGTAACTATATTCATGTAGGTTTTGAGTGTTGAGATTGTGACTATTCGATCTATCCAAACATTGGGTACCATTGCTAGATGGTCACTTCGATTAGTATAGGAATTGGTTCCTATGCTACCGGCTTAGGTTCGAACCTGCGGGGTTACACACATTAGAGGTTCCTATCTGATCTGATGACTGATGAAGAGTCTTAATACTCATGGACTTTGAGTCCTATATGTCTGAAACTCTGTGATCGAGAATCAGAATTCTCTAATCACGAGTTTCACACATTTTGGGTACCGGGGTCAAGAGTCCCACTGGTTTGGAACTTTTTGATCAGGTTTCATATCGATGGACTCTGATGCCCGATTGCCCATCGAATTTGGACTCAGTATTTATGAGAGATTTAATTAGTGATTTGATCACTGATTAACTCAATTTGATTGAGTAATTATTTTTGGATCAAATCCAATTGAATTGGATTCAGTTGGGTTTGACCCGATTAGGTTAAGTGTTGACCTAATCGCTAAGGTGTTTTGGTCCCTGATCTGATCAGGGGTTGACTTAGTCAATTTTTGATTTGATTAGGATTTTATTGAGCCTAAATAAGCCTAATTAAGTTGGGTTTAACTTAGTCTAATTGTGCTTAACCTATTTTGATTAGGTTGGTCCAATTATGATCAAACCATCTTTTGAATTCAACTCCCTGCGCCCATTTGAATTCACGAGAAGCAACTTCTCATGAATTTTCTTCCACGCAGAAGGCATCCCACGCCCACCCTTGTGCGCCAATTATCTAGATAAAAATAAGTTAGTTGGCCATTCAAATTCAAAGGATGTTTGAATTTGATGGGCAACCAACTAATCCATGTGCCACCCACCTTATCTTGTGCGCCCCTTGCTTTACACGAGAAAGAGTTTCTCGTGTAAACTCTCTATGCACAAAGAAGCCATGCCTCCTCTCTTCTCATGCCCAGAGTGGATAAGAATGAGTTGGTTTGCATTTGAATTCAAATTCGATTTGAATTCAAGTGTGCAACCACTTATCTTTATCCTTTCACGCGGATAAGACACGTCTTGCACTATTTTAAAAGAGAAAGGGAGGTGGGGCGTGCATAGAAATTTTTTGAGAGAGAATAGTGGGCATGAGGAAGCCTTGTGCACAAGTAGAAAGTTCAAAAACTTTCGAGAGAAAAAGAAAGAAAAGAAATAAGAGTGGGCGCAGGGTTTTCAGTGAGTAACCTAGGGTTTTTGCCTAGGGTTTGGGAAGTGAGAAAGTGAGCTACGACTATCGTGAGCCCACCAAACTTCAGAGAGAGCTTCATCAACTTCTCTACTACATCTGCTGATGATCCAGAGCATCCGAGCAGTCGACAGATCAAGATCGAAGGAGTTCGATCAATATCGGCCATCAAAAGGGTTTAGCCACGAACTAGCATTCGTGAGGAGCCGATCAGACCGGAAGCTTCGTGTGGATGATCCATAGAGGTCAGACACACTATGTGACTACATTGCAATGATCAGACTCTCCTGACGGTGATCAAATTACGACGATCAACTATCCGCACAAAGGTAATGTGTTCTGAACACATAACAGTAAATTGTTTACTGTAGAAGTTTGAATTTCAAATTTAAATGCATGCTATGTATATATCATATTTAGATCCTTATGTAGGGTTTATACATATTAATTAATTAGATTAATTAATAATTTTCACTGTAAAATAGTGATTTTGAAAAAGTTTTAAAATTATCGTTTTACCCCTGTACTAAAATTCACTTCAAATTCAACTCCTAGATCTAAGGTTGATCAGGCTCTGAATCAGTAGCACAAGCATCCTATCCCTATGGATATCCACAGGACTGATTTCGAGTAGATCCTCTTGACTCCTACTTGCTTGAACCGAAGGCCTGAATAGGCTTGAACCAAGCCTAGATAGGGATCAACCCTTGAACCCTTTTGATCTTTGTTTTTTGATTTTTAAAGAAGCTAAGAACCTTTTTTGATCCCTCAACTAATCAAGAAGAATAATAAATAAGAAGTGTTTGTAACTAATTTCCAACAACTTAAGAGGAAGAGGATAAAACCAGCACCAACTTGGTGCCAAACCTTTGACACCAAGGAGGGATGCTGCCCACCTCTCTTCTAGCTCCAAGAGGGATGCCTAGAGAGAGGGTGTGGGCTAGAGAGAGAGAAGAGGAGGAATGGGCACAGTAATAGGTGGTGGCAAGGAATGGAAGGTCATGAGATTATAAGAGAGGTAAGATTAGGGTCCTTTAAACAGACATCATAAGGGTATCCTAATTAAATTAGGATCCCTCCTCCTAATCATGTTCGAAGTCCTAGCTATAATATACTTGGACCAAGTAAATAGGGCACCACCCATAATTCACCCACACCCACATCCAGTGCTAGACGTCCCATTAAAAGGGACCCAATTAAAGGTTCTCAAATCAGCCTGCATGATTTTATAAATTCAGTTCAAAGATTTTTAACCAAATCAAGATGAATAAAATTAAAAACTCTTTCTTAATTTAATCCAAGCCATAAATTAAGCATCTAACCATTAGAGGCCATTGAATCAAATTCAATTAGGTTCAAATCAAGTATAAGAATTGGCTAATGCTTATCATATAAGCAAACCAACTACAAGAGAAATTGGATTCATCCAGGTGCTAGCAAGGTTAATATGAACCTAATAAGATTTTTCTAAATTCATATAAATTGATGCTTCATAAGCCCAATTATAACTAATCAAAATCTTCTCCCTTTATATTTGACTCCATAGGTTCAATTTTGTCTGGTAGTATGATATACTATGATCTCTATCATAGCTATCATTAAAATCTCTTTCAGTAGGTTGGAACAATTTTACTTTAACTCGACAAGGATCATTGATCCAAAATGATCCTATTGAGCTCTCACAATCCACGAGTGACATCTAGCAATATGTAGCGGCAACCTAGTAGAATCGAAATAGAACCTTTAGGTGAGTTAGTGTATGATACAGTCTCTATCATGAGTCCTGACTAGATGGCAGGTCATGGATAAATCGTCAAACCTCATCATCAGTCATATGATAGATCCGATTAGCTTAAGTCCAATAGTGATTTCAAATAAAAATTCTTTTCTACTAATCACACTGCTATGGCCATAGACTTGTGGACTCGCTTCTCAAATCTTATAAGACTACACTCTATTAAGGTCGATAGATCCCATCTAGATGCACACCTTGCTCGTACAGCTCAACCAACTGAAACTAACATCCACTATAAAAATTCATGATTGAGTTAATATTTATGTGTAGTTAAATTATAGCAATCTTACTGTGAGCAATTATGACACTACAAGTTAAAGGACTAAGCACACAACTACAGTATCGAGATGATCACTGATGATTGGATAGAAATCTATGTGATCTCTCATATGGTCATGCTCAGTACTAGTTGTTCTCTAACAACTATCCACACTTATTGCTCAATGTCTCTATATTATAGACTAGAGACTCATCTATCTTGAAGAAAGCAAACCGTGCACCAGTCTATCTGGATCGATCACTGTCCCCATGACTATCCTATGATCGGGAGCAATTTAAGTATCGATCATATATGACTCTAATTCTTAATATTTGAGAATATATATCATAATATTAATTTCAAAGATGATTTAAGGACATATAACACTTGAATAAAAAAAAAATTATCCTTTATTGATTAAATCAATAGTTTAAAGTACAAATTTGTGTTATAGAATGAATAATGTGTAAGTCAACAATTATCTTCTAGGATATATATCCAACATTGGGATATACATAGATTGATGATAGAAGGTCTACATCAGTATGTGTATTCCTATGCTATGGTGGTACGATATATTGAAAGAGTTCCAAACAATCGATTATTGAAAATTTCACCATGAAGATAGAGTTCATCAGCATTTCTAAGGGTCCTAAGACAGCTTTCTGGTTAATGCAGATTGTCGTAGAGGTTGGACTGGGGACATAAGATGTCATATAATCCTACAATGATGACACCAATACCATAGCTCTAGCTAAGGAACTTAGGTCTCATCAGAAATCTAAGCATATAGAGCAACGATTCCACCAGATTTACGAATATCTTGAGTATCGAGATGCAGAGAGTTAGACTCTACAGAGAACGTGGTGGACCCATTGACTAAACTATTATGCCAGTAGAAGACTGAAGCTTATCTTGAGAAGATGAGGCTTAGATTGATGGCTAATTGACTTTAGTGCAAGTGAGAGATTATTAGATGTATATCCTAGAGATCAAGTTGGCCGACACATGTGACCTTTCTAGTGGCATAATTTTATAATTGAATAAAATAAATTGGGTTAATTTTTATTCATATTGAGTCATGTGTCCATAAATTATCCAAGAAATTAATAGGATGATGACACATATTATCAAGAATTGAGAATTTGGGACATATGTCATTAGTGATTAATTTCTAAATACTTCCGATCAATAGATCATCATGAGGACGGTGATTGATCCGATTAGATTGATGCATAGATCACTTTTCTTTGGATAGACGAGTCTCGAATCTATAGTATGGAGACACTGGAGTGAGAGTGTAGGTAATTATTAGAGAATAATGGTATCGAGTGTGACCAACATGAGTAGTCATATGAATGTCTATCCACTCATCAGTGACCTACTCAATGCTACAGTGGTGTGAGTAGTCCTCAAACCTGCAGTGCCTCAGCTGCTCACAGTGGGGTTGTTATAGTTTGACTACACATAATTATGATCCCTATCCATATGAGTCTTTGTAGTGGACGTTGACTATAGTAGGTTCACTGTAGGAGTAGGGTGCACATCTAGATAGGATCTATTGAACTTGATGGATAAGGAGTAGTCCTATGTTATTCATGAGACTGAGTTTAGAAGATCATAACTATGATAGAGTGAATGATGAAAAAGAGTTTTCATAGGATTTCACTAATGAACTTGAGTCGATTGAATATTACATATGACAAGCAATGGGGTTTGTCGAGTTATCCATGACCTCCGTCTTATGGGGACTCATGATAGAAAGACCAAATCACATGGTAACTACACCTAGCGGTTCAATATTTTATTCTACTGGATTGTCACTAAATACTGCTAGATGTCATTGATGGATTGTGAAACTCATCGAGTATCATCTTAATGATCGATGACCCTTGATGGGCAGAGTTGAAATTGTTCTAATCCATCGAAAGAAGTTTTCATGATATTATGATGGAGATCATAGTATATCTCACTACCAGATAGAATAGAACCTATGAAATCATATATAAAAGAGATCTTTATCCGATCAGATGGTTGATTAGCGATTATGAATCACTATTGGATTTGATCATCAATTTGATTGATGATTAATCCAGTGCAAGAGTTGCAATAAAGCAATTCGCTAAGAGTTAGTGAGTTGTAGGAGGATTAATTAGTAATTAGATTGCTAATTGGCTCAATTTAATGGAGCAATAAGGTTAAAATTAAATCTAATTGAATTGGATTCAATTTAGATTGGTTTGGTTTTGATTAGATCAAGCTTGATTGAGTTATGAGATAACCCAATTGCAAGGGAGATCAATTTTTGATTTGATAAGGACTTAGATTCAATTAATTTTCTGGTAAGATTAAGATATTATTAAGGAGATTGGGTTCCTAATTTAATTAGATTTTCTCCTTTCATTGGGTGAAATCAAATATGATTTGATTGGGATCCAATTAAAGCAATAAGTGAGAGTCCCATGGGATTGGGACTCTCCCCCTTCTCCCTTTATGCACATGACCCACAGAAGCCACACCACCCCTTCTCACGTTGCCCTTTCCTCTTCATATTTGCATGAGATTATTCATGCTAAAAGCCCTTTCTCAATGCCCAAAAGGGATGGATAAAGATAAGGTAAGTTAAAATTTGATTTTGAACTTATTCCTTATCAGGATGAGATAACTTCGTTTGGACACACCTACCATATAACCCCTTTCTTTTGTGTGACAAAAAGTGAAAATTCATCATGAGATACAAGGTTTCACCATGAAACATATCTGGTAGGGGTGCAAAAATTGAGAGAGGGAGTGAGGCTTCTTTAGGGCTTCATCTATGGCGTCAGGGTTTGAGGAAGAGAGAAAAAATAAGAGAAAAAGAGTTCTTCTCTAAGGTTTTTTCTTGATTCCTTTGAGCATGCCCTTGAAAAAAAAAGAGAGAGGAGTCTCTCTTTATCATCCTCCACACCATCAGCCTCCTCCTTTGTAGTGAGTCTAGAAAAGAAGGAAGTTGTTGAAGAAGATCTGCATTAACCATCAGGAGGTGTCTTTTGCAAGGGAGCTAGCACCCTGGTGAAAGCGTAGGCCTCTGATCGGATCAAAGATTTTATGTGGATATCATAGAGACTGGACATATGTGTGACTCTTTGAGGACCTTATCGGATTATCACGATCATCAGCGGCAGAGATCATCAACCTGCACAAAAGTTTGGGGATCTGATCTTTGATTTTCGATTTTTATTTAAATTTGACTTTAAATTTCAGCATCTTAAAAGCATGTGATCGATCCTGTGGCATGTAGATTAGATCTACTTCATGCATGTTAGATAGATTAAAGAGTTTAATACATATTAGATTTTTATTCCACTGCATTCAAATTTTAAAGGTTAAAAATCTACATGTTCTAATCTCTGCATGCATGATCCCGGATGTGTGACATCCTTTATGAAGGATCCTCACTTTTTAGCAAGCAGAGAATCTTAGTGATCAAACTAAAGCGGAAGCATGCACCCCATGTCTTGGTAGCTTCGACTTGATATGCTCTCTTCACTCAAACCAACTCTGGCTTGAACTCGGAAGTAGGGAGTTTATATTGGGGGTGATTTCGTACTAGCCAAAAACATGAGACATACAGGGACACGAAGGCACCTTGGGCTCGATTAGCTTTTTCTGATTTGCTTACTTCGGATAGCTTCCGATCTGAAGTCTGATAGGGGTTTGGCCGTCTCTCCAATCCCAATCCAATAAGGTACTTGAGCTGATCTTATTCGGTAAAATAGAAAAGGTTGACCTTTAGCTCTCATGCAGATCCTCAAATCTCATGACCACCAAAAATAAATGATGACGAGCAGACAAAGAATAAATAACAAACAAATCTCTCCAGATAAGAAAAAAATAATAGCTGAATCTTGTCAGATAAAGTAAGGCTAATCACTTGATTCTCTTTTTCTCTTACGGCTCTTTAGCCTCTGCCTATAAATAAAGGCCCATAGGGGACCCCAAGGTATGAAATCTCTTTTCTTCCTACATGCTCACTCCTTCCCAACTGTTCTTCAGAGATCTAACTTGAGCATCGGAGGGTCCTCACCAAAGCCCACTCTGGTCAGAGATATTTTTTGCAGGTCCTGTTGCCGCCATCCTACCATCGCCAACCTGTCGTCGCTGCCTATCTCCAGCCAGTCCGATCCAAGGATGGATTTTTGCCACAACATAAGGCATATCCTCACCATTTCTTTATTTTGCAGATATGTAAGAGAGGGTAGATTGAAATGCCCATATCTCTTATTTTTCATTTTTATATCAGCAATTTCAACATGGTTCACCATTGAAATATAGAGAATAGCCTTTTTGCATCATTTGTCATACACTAAGCAAACTTTGATCAAAATTAGGTATAAATAGAACATCAGTTATGAATTTGGTACCTTTATTGGTTTTCAATGCCACAGTTCCTCTTCCTGCTGAAAGAACTGTTGCTCCATTTCCCATTTTGACTAGAACATTGTAAAATCTATCAATCCTAGTGAAAAATTTGCATTGTTTGCCATGCGGCTGGTACAAATGTTATCCACAAATCAGGCTCCAACACTATTGGAGCTCTCACTCTGTGTGGAACAAGAAATTGCTGAATCTGCCACTGAGGCAATAAATAAATGATCTTTATGTTGCTGTGAATTTTCTATAAAGTTAGCCTGTTGTGTCAGTTGAAAGGTTTTGCATCGCTTGACTTCAGAACCTTTCAATATGGCCAAATCCTTTATAGAATCTACATTGAATTTTCCCTTTATGCAAATAATCCTTTTCAAGATGACTGGTCTTCTTGCAAACTCCACAGGGAGGAAACCTTCCTTTCCTCTATGAATCCTTTGAGTTCTCAGCTGCTCTCTTGACTTCCTTTCCTTTGTCACTAGTCTGCTTTTTGTCATTGTAATAAGGAGCTGATTTTTACTTATGTTTTACTTGAAAAGCACCCTCGATAGTGCCTTCAATCCTATTAGATATTCTCTGTTCATGTGCTTGCAGAGAACCAACCAATTCTGGGAGAGAAAGCTTGCTCAGATTTTTGATTCCTTATGTTATAGCCCAAGCCCATGACATCAGGATCCAAGCCCAACAAAAAAAAAAAAAAATAGAGTAAAAATTGGGAAGAAGACTTCCGGTAGGAGTCTTCTTCTCCGGTGAGACCCAAGCATATTGGGAGTCCTAGGACCTCTCAAAGTCCTCGGACCCTCTATAAGAAGGTCTCTCCTCTCCTTAGAATCGACCATCGACCTCCTTCCTCTCTCTTTCTCCCCATTTTTCTCGATCGGAGCTGCAGACACTGTTGGGTTTCTCGCCGTGATTTCTCACCGGTGAGGTCACCGGAGGTCGGGGTGAGCCTTCCTCTCCTTCCTCTCTTCCTTCCCTTTCTTCCTGTACTGTTGCTTGAGGCTGCCAGCGACGAGTGTCGCCGATTTTCGGTCAGAAAAGATACTCTGTTTTGAGCCTTTTTTTTCTTGAATTTTCCGACGTCGGCGATCAAAATCGACCGCCGGCCATGCTCCTCCGAAAACAGGGGAGTGTCCTCCCTCAACCGTCGGTCTCCGCCGCGGTGGCCGCGGCCTGAACGGCCAGCCAATGAAGGACCACGCCGGTCCTCTGTTCCGGTGCGGGAAGGGCCGAGAAAAAGAAGAAGAAAAAGAAGAAAAAGAAAAAAAAAAAGAAGGGGCGGAGAGAGAAACTCTCTTTGCTCTCTCTCTCTCTCTTTAGGATTTATGGAATTAAAAAAAAATAAAAAAATTAAATTAGCAATAAAAATAAAAATAAATAAATATAATTAGGGTATCCATGGATTAGTTCGAAAACCCTGGATGCTGTTGACAAATTGATCCTCGTGGGGACATTAGATTTTAATAATTTAGTTATTTTTTAATCTGATAAAATTTTGATATAAAACATGATATTTAACGTATCAGGTTCAGAGAAGGACTTTCGAGATTCCTAGAATTCCTAGTTGGATTTTCTTTTAAGGTAAGTAGTGTTACTTTTACTGAATTTATCTGGTAAAATTTTGAATTAAATAAATTTATGCATGCTTGTGATTGGAATTATTTATTAAAATAATTGTTAAAATTATTTATGATTAAAGTTAATTGTAGAAATTATTTATGATTGAAGTTATTTGTTGAATAATTAGTATGATGATGTATGATCACAAAGAATGACATGGTTGATTTGACTCGAATATCATTTATTTATATTATTTTGAAAATAATATATAAATTGGAAGACAATATGAAATTGACAACCTGACTGTGTTGAGGACCCCGTCAATGGGGGCATATACGTTGGCAATTGACTGTCCTGAGGATTTATGTCGCCAGTGAGACCAACGACATGTCGCCAGATAGACTAGCGACAAAAACCGCCAGCGAGACCAGCGGTTCCAAAGGACTTGGCTGCCAGATGATTCGCAGCCCACTGCAAGCAGATACGCGGTATTATGACCCTACCACAGGGATAATGTGATCATAGTCATGGTTGGTAAGAAGAACTTAAGAAAATTGATGAAAAGCATAATTAAAAATTATGATGAATTGACTTTTATATATGATTGACAGTATGAATATGATTCCATGAATTTATATATTGATTTGTTATCAGTAAATTGATATGCATAGTATTATTTGTCTGATTTATTCAGTTAAAGGTATACACTGCTTACTGGGCTATTTAGCTCATTATAAGTTTTATGTTTTTCTTACAGATCCAAAAAATTAGCATGATGCGGGATTTCGGTTGGGAGAGCAATTAGAGATGGAGTTAGCTCATTGATTTAAGATTTTTCTCAAAATTTATTTAAGACTTTTTAAGTTTTATTTTTAGTACTGACTTTGTCAGACAGTTACTTTCTTTTGAACACTGAGTTTTGATTTGTTATTTGAACTAAGGTTTGATTATTAAATACTGAAAAATTTATTTAACTGTTTGTGAAGATATCATGATGAGATGCCTTGCATGCTTATGGGATAAGTATTCTATAAGTATGCGGCGGTTGCCATGACCCTCGATTCAAATCTTGGGTCGGGGACGTGACAATTAATATGGTATCAGAGCATAAGTAGATAGATAGAGACATGTAGAATAGAGTGAACGAGTGATGGGTAGACATTAGGAAATTGAAAGGTTAGTTATGATGATTATGAGTTGACCTGTCTCAAGTAAAGTTTATAACCTTATTAAGGATAAGTTATTATCTCAAAATCTATCATAGGTCAATATGCCTCCACGACGAGCAAGGAATACTCAAGGAGCGGTAGGAGGGACATCAAATCCACTTGGCGATAATACTCCTCAATTAAACAGTGGCACAACTCAGCAGGAGGAAATACATGATCCTATCGGAAACACTCCGACAGTACAGGGGGAGCCGAAGATGACTCAACTAATGCAAACTCTGATCGGAGTAGTTCAAACACAGCAACAGTTACTTCAACAATAACATGCACAGCCACGTCAGCATTTTCCACCGACACCTGGACATGGAGAACATCCAATACAGAGAAACAATATCGTCGAATTTAAGAAGCTAGCTCCTCCAGCCTTCAAAGGGACCATCGAACCACTGGAAGCAGATAATTGGATTATGGAAATGGAGAAGGCTTTCGCCGTACAAGAATGCCACGATGAAGAGAAGATCTGCTATACAGCATATCTGTTATAAGGCGAGGCATACAACTGGTGGCGTATACTGGAACAAAAATATGAGCACGATAGGATACCACTCACTTGGGAGAGATTTCGAGATGAATTCTTTGATAAGTATTTCTCCTGAAGTGTCAGAATACAGAAAGAGCAGGAGTTCATTCATCTGAAACAGGAAAACAGATCCGTTGCAGAATATGAAGCTAAATTCACGAAATTAGCCAAGTTTGTTCCAAGATTAGTTGAGATTGAGCAAGACAGAGTACACAAATTTGAAATGAGACTGAAGACAGAAATCAAAAAATAGGTTGTACCATATGAGCTAACTACCTATGCCTCAGTTGTGAACAAAGCTCTAATAATTGAGAGAGAAGTTAATGAAGCTCATGCGGAGCGAGAACGGAATCAGAAGAAGAGAAATAGGTTTAGTGGAACTCAAAGACGAAATCAGAATAATAAGGTTCCAGCAAAGAAGCTAGCAACTGATAAGAATCGTGAGAATGTGGCAGCTAGATGTTCGAGATGCGGCCGAAGAGAGCATGAGACTTCTAATTGCCCATGGAATACCGGTTCATGTTTTAGATGTGGACAGAAAGGACACAAGATTGCAGATTGCCCCCAGATGGACGAAAATAGATCAACACAAGCAAAGGACGGAGGTCAAAGGCCGAAAACTCAAGGAAGGATCTATGCACTCACACAACAGGATGCTCAGGCCTCCAATGCGGTGGTGACAGGTACCATTCCTGTATCTGGTATTCATGCTTCAGTTTTATTTGATTCTGGTGCTACACACTCCTTTATATCCACTACTTTTATTAGACAACATGATATAAGTTGTGAACCCATGAAAACCAAACTATATGTTGAGACACCAGTAGGTGGTGTTTTGAGTACCGAAAGTGTGTGCAAGTCATGTAGTATTAGAATAGGAGAAAAAGAACTACCGACAGATTTGGTGGTCCTGGATATGCATGATTTTGATGTCATTCTAGGAATGGATTGGCTGGCTACTTATCATGCCTCTGTGGATTGTTATGGAAAGAGAGTGAACTTTCACATACCGGGAGAATTAACTTTTAGTTTTGATGGAAGTACAGGAACCACCCCTCCATGTATTATTTCATTTGTGCAAGCTAGACAGATGATAAGAAAGGGATGTAGAGGTTACCTAGTATCAATAAAGAATAAAGAACATGATGAATTGAAGTTACAGGATATTCATATCGTAAATGAATTTTCGGATGTATTCATTGATGATTTAGTCGGACTACCACCAGATAGAGAAATTGAATTTACTATTGAGCTGGCACCCAATACCAGTCCAATTTCTAAAGCTTCTTACAGAATGGCCCCTATGGAGTTAAAGGAGTTAAAAGATCAATTACAGGATTTATTGGATAAAAGTTTTATAAGGCCTAGTGTATCTCCTTGGGGAGCTCCAGTCTTATTTGTAAAGAAGAAAGATGGTAGTATGAGACTTTGTATCGATTATAGAGAATTGAATAAAAATACTATCAGAAATAAGTATCCTCTACCTCAAATCGATGATTTGTTTGATCAGTTGCAAGGTGCACAAGTCTTTTCTAAAATTGATCTTCATTCTGGGTATCATCAGTTAAAAATCAAAACAGAGGACATACCAAAGATTGCATTTAGAACTCGTTATGGACATTATGAATTTTTAGTGATGCCTTTTGGGTTAACCAATGCTCCAGCAGCCTTTATGGATTTAATGAACAGAATATTCAGATCCTATCTTGATAAGTTTGTTGTCATATTTATTGATGATATCTTGATATATTTTAGAAGTAAATTGGAGCATGAAGAACATTTACGATGTGTACTACAAATATTGAGGAAAGAAAAACTTTATGCCAAATTTAAGAAGTGTGAATTTTGGTTGGACAAAATAGCCTTTTTAGGACACATCGTATCTAAAGATGAAATTTCTGTGGATCCAACAAAAGTGGAAGCTGTGATGCAGTGGAACAGACCTACAAATATTTCTGAGATTCGAAGTTTTCTGGGAATGGCAGGATATTACAGACGATTTGTAGAAGGATTCTCCCGCATAGTTGCACCCTTGACTCGTCTTACTCAAAAAGGGGTTAAATTCGAGTGGACTAAAGATTGTGAACAGAGTTTCCAAAAATTAAAATAACGATTAGTCTCAGCCCCTATCCTTACTATACCAACAGGAGATGAATATTTCACAATATATAGTGATGCATTTAAAAAGGGACTCGGCTGTGTATTAATGCAACATGGTAAGGTAGTAGCCTATGCCTCAAGACAATTGAAACCATATGAACAGAATTATCCGACACATGATTTAGAATTAGCTGCAGTGATTTTTGCCCTAAAAATTTGGAGACATCACTTATACGGTGCGCAGTGTGAAGTGTTTACTGATCATAAGAGTTTGAAGTATATTTTTACACAGAAAGAATTAAACATGAGACAGAGAAGGTGGTTAGAACTATTAAAGGATTATGATTTAACAATCCATTATCATTCGGGAAAAGCTAATGTTGTTGCTGATGCCCTTAGTAGAAAATCTGTGGGAAATTTGACAATTTTAATTACACATCAAAGCCAATTATTTGAGGATATAAGAAAACTGGAATTAGACATCCGAATATATGACTCAACAGTACGGTTAGCCAACATGAGGGTTCAGCTAACACTCATTGAAAGAATTTCAGTTGCCCAGAATGATGATCCACAACTAATGAAAATAAGAAATTCAGTGGAAGTTGGTGTTCAATCTGAATTCAAGATACATGAAGACAGTTCGTTGAGGTTCGAAAATAGGATTTGCATACCCAATGATTCAGCACTCAAGCATGAAATACTTCAGGAGGCACATCAGACCGGTTATACAGTTCATTCGGGAGGTACTAAGATGTATAGAGACTTAAAAAAAATATACTGGTGGAATAATATGAAGAGAGAGATCGCTCAATTCGTGGCTCAATGTTTGGTGTGTCAACAAGTTAAAGCTGAACATCAGAGACCTGCGGGACTACTTCAACCTCTTGATATTCCAGTTTGGAAGTGGGAACATATCACTATGGATTTTATAACTGGACTACCAAAGACTCCTAGTAAAAATGATGCAACCTGGGTGATTGTAGACCGATTGACAAAGTCTGCACACTTTCTACCAATTAGAGTTGGATTTACCTTGGAAAGACTAGCAAAGTTATATATGAAAGAAATTGTAAGGCTACATGAAATTCCAGTGACCATCGTATCGGATCGAGACACCAGATTTGTATCACAGTTTTGGAAGAGCTTACACAAGGCATTAGGAATAAAATTGAATTTCAGTACAGCTTTTCATCCACAGACTGATGGTCAGTCAGAGAGAACTATTCAGATCTTAGAAGATATGTTGAGAACCTGTATTTTGGATATGAAAAGTTTATGGAATGAGCATCTACCTTTGATTGAGTTCGCTTACAATAACAGTTATCAGGCTAGTATTGGTATGGCACCTTATGAAGCTTTATATGGTAGAAGATGTCGATCACCGATTCACTAGGATGATGTTGGTGAGCGAAGAATATTGGGTCCCGAACTTGTTCAACAAGCAGTCGAGAAGATTAAATTAATTAAAGAACGACTTCGAGCAGCACAAAGCAGACAGAAAAGTTATGCAGACCACAGGAGACGAAAATTAGAATTTCAAGTCGGTGACCATGTATTTCTTAAAGTATCTCCTTCAAAAGGAATCTCAAGATTTGGCATTCGTGGCAAATTGAATCCTAGATATGTGGGTCCGTTTGAGATTTTGGAAAGAATTGGTGAGGTGGCTTATCGACTTGCCTTACCCCCTTCACTTGCAGGAGTACATAATGTTTTTCATGTTTCTATGTTAAAGAAATATTTACCAGATCCAAATCACATCGTGGAACTTGAACCAGTACAAGCCAGGAAAGATCTAACATATGAAGAATACCCGATACGGATTGTAGACCGTAAAGAACAGGTGCTGAGACGTCGCAACATTCCTTATGTCAAGGTACAGTGGAGTCGACATTCAGAAAGAGAAGCTACTTGGGAGCTAGAGGAAGAAATGAAGCAAAAATATCCCATGCTCTTCGAGACTACAGGTATAAAAAATTTCGAGGACGAAATTTCTTTTTAGGGGTGAAGAATGTTATAGCCCAAGCCCATGACATCAGGATCCAAGCCCAACAAAAAAAAAAAAAAAAAACAGAGTAAAAACTGGGAAGAAGACTCCCGGTAGGAGTCTTCTTCTCCGACGAGACCCAAGCATATTGGGAGTCCTAGGACCCTCTATAAGAAGGTCTCCCCTCTCCTTAGAATCGACCATCGGCCTCCTTCCTCTCTCTTTCTCCCTGTTTTCCTCGATCGGAGCCGCGGACACTGTTGGGTTTCTCGCCGTGATTTCTCGCCGGCGAGGTCACCGGAGGCCGGGGTGAGCCTTCCTCTCCTTCCTCTCTTCCTTCCCTTTCTTCCCGTACTGTTGCTTGAGGCTATCGGCGACGAGTGTCGCCGATTTTCGATCGGGAAAGAGACTCTATTTTGAGCCTTTTTTTTCTTGGATTTTCCGGCGCCGGCGATCGAAATCGACCACCGGCCATGCTCCTCCGAAAACAGGGGAGTGTCCTCCCTCAACCGTCGGTCTCCGCCGTGGTGGCCGCGGCCTGAACGGCCGGCCAATGAAGGACCACGCCGGTCCTCTGTTCCGGCGCGGGAAGGGCCGAGAAAAAGAAGAAGAAAAAGAAGAAAAAGAAAAAAAAAAAGAAGGGGCGGAGAGAGAAACTCTCTTTGCTCTCTCTCTCTCTCTTTAGGATTTATGGAATTAAAAAAAAAATTAAAAAAATTAAATTAGCAATAAAAATAAAAATAAATAAATATAATTAGGGTATCCATGGATTAGTTCGAAAACCCTGGATGCTGTCGACAAATTGATCCTCGTGGAGACATTAGATTTTAACAATTTAGTTATTTTTTAATGTGATGAAATTTTGATATAAAACATGATATTTGACGTATCAGGTTCAGAGGACTTTCGAGATTCCTAGAATTCCTAGTTGGATTTTCTTTTAAGGTAAGTAGTGTTTACTTTTACTGAATTTATCTGGTAAAATTTTGAATTAAATAAATTTATGCATGCTTGTGATTGGAATTATTTATTGAAATAATTGTTGAAATTATTTATGATTAAGTTAATTATAGAAATTATTTATGATTGAAGTTATTTGTTGAATAATTAGTATGATGATGTATGATCACAAAGAATGACATGGTTGATTTGACTCGAATATCATTTATTTATATTATTTTGAAAATAATATATAAATTGGAAGACAATATGAAATTGACAACCTGACTGTGTTGAGGACCCCGCCAATGGGGGCATATACGTTGGCAATTGACTGTCCTGAGGATTTATGTCGCCAGCGAGACCAGCAATATGTCGCCAGATAGACCAGCGACAAAAACTGCCAGCGAGACCAGCGGTTCCAAAGGACTTGGCTGCCAGATGATTCGCAGCCCACCGCAAGCAGATACACGGTATTATGACCCTGCCACAGGGATAATGTGGTCATAGCCATGGTTGGTAAGAAGAACTTAAGAAAATTGATGAAAAGCATAATTGGAAATTATGCTGAATTGACTTTTATATATGATTGACAGTATGAATATGATTCCATGAATTTACATATTGATTTGTTATCAGTAAATTGATATGCATAGTATTATTTGCCTGATTTATTCAGTTAAAGGTAAACACTGCTTACTGGGCTATTTAGCTCATGATAAGTTTTATGTTTTTCTTACAGATCCAGAAAATTAGCATGATGCGGAATTTCGGTTGGGAGAGCGATTAGAGATGGAGTTAGCTCATTGATTTAGGATTTTTTTCAGAATTTATTTAAGACTTTTTAAGTTTTGTTTTTAGTACTGACTTTGTCAGACAGTTACTTTCTTTTGAACACTGAGTTTTGATTTGTTATTTGAACTAAGGTTTGATTATTAAATACTGAAAAATTTATTTAACTGTTTGTGAAGATATCATGATGAGATGCCTTGCATGCTTATGGGATAAGTATTCTATAAGTATGCGGCGGTTGCCATGACCCTCGATTCAAATCTCGGGTCGGGGGCGTGACACCTTAATTGCAGCAACTTTGGAATCAAACTTATCAGTCAAACTAATAAGAACCTTTTCAACAACTCTTTGATCCTTCATGGCCAATCTATAATCCTTCATTTGATTGATCACTTCAATGAGCTATGAAGTGTATGCCTTCATTGTCTCACCTTCTTCCATCTTTAAAACTTCAAACTCTCTCCTTACAGTCTGAAACTTTACTGTTGTGACTCTTTCAGAACCCTGAAATTCCTCCCAGAGAACATCCGATGCTTGCTTTGCTGTTAATGTACTACCTACAATCCTTGGAAAACTAGATGCACTGACAGCAGAATGAGGGGATGAGAGAGCTTTAAAATTTTTTGATGTTTCTTCTTTGTGTTTGCCTGATCTGTGCAACTATAGGATTATCTCCTAGCTCAGCTGGATTGTAACCCTCTTGGACAGTTTCTATAGATTGTCAGCCATGAGAAATGCCTTCATTTTCACAGACCAGAAATCATGGTTCTCTCCTTCAAATACAAGTGGTGCAGGAAGAGAAACACCGGAGGCAGCCATTATTTTTACTTCAAAGATCACAGTCCCTTAACATCAAGAGGGCTCTGATACTACTTGTTGGCCTTGAAATGCTAAAAGAATTGAATTTGTAAAACTTGAAAGGAGAAGAATAAGAGAAAACAAGAGAAAGAATAGAATTTTTTTTAAAAAAAATAGAATCTACAAAAATTCAATTCAAAAAAACTGATACATAGACTGATGCAGGACACCTTTTCCATTCGTATCACCTTGGTTATCTCTCTTGCTCAAGGAATTTGTTTTCTTAATTCTATCTCTAACTTAAGGAATTTGAAGTTAAACTCTATGGTAGGAGTTGAGTAGTTAATGACAGAATCAAATTCAAATACATATTGATTTATTGCCATAAAAGTCTCAACAACTTAACAGCACCACTCATCTGAAACTTTTGGAGACACCCACAATTGATATCATGGTGAAAGTCACCTTGGATGTTCAATCTGAAACGGTATCATCCTAAGCATCATGTTTCGGCTTTGCAGTACATACTGTCAAACTCTACCTACAATCATGTGTCCAATCTACAGGTATGGTACCGCATTTCTTCCCCTTACATCACCACCATGTCAATGTTCCTTTCAGAACTCCACTTTGCATTGAACACCCATTGCCATGAACTCTAGTCCATGAAGCGAAATCAAATTCATATGCATCTTTGGGATAAACCACAACCAATCAAAGTACGCACTACTTTATCAAACATTTGGATTCTTGCTGTCCCCACACCACCATTCATATGTTGTATATCGGCCGACTGAATAGTACCTTCCTTTATCTTAAAAGAATTGAACCAATTCTCCTCGAGCACACATGGTTGGAACTACTAGAATTCAATATGCAAGCACCATCGAAATGCTCATACTTTCAAAGGCTGTAGGATTACCTCCAACATCACTATCATCAGTAGGTGAAGATGGTATTGCCACTTTCGAAGGACCACCACCATTCTTTTGCTTGTATGCATGTTATAGACACAGTGGTCTAATATGGTTATGCTTCTTGCAATGATAAAACTGCTTTTCGCCCTTATCTCTAGACTTGGATCTTGATCGAGCACTGCAGATCCTTTCTATAGTGGTCTTCCTCTATCTATCTGCATGTTTCTTAAAAAACTCACATGGCTACTCTTCATTAGGTCTCATAAGCACTATTTCATCAAGTCTATATTGAGAGTTATCACAGCATCAAAGTTCACGATCAGACCATTCAACAAATCAGGCATCAAGCTAAGCAATACAGATGCTTTCTACTCATCATTGATCGGGATCTCAACTACTGCCAACTGGCTAATCAGTGTATTAAATGGATTTAGATGCTCTTGCAACAAAGTTCCCTCCTGCTTTCTCAAGGTGTACAACTACCTTCAGGGAAGAAAAAAGAAGGCATGCATCTTCTCTTATGCTTGCTTATCCAATTATCTTGCAATCCTTTTATCAGTGGTCTTGAAGAAAGCATTAAACAGGATTGACTCATCAAGCAGCTAATGAAGATTGGCCACTGTAAACTTTTCATCTGTCATCAAGGCAGATTTGCTCCTTTTGCCTTGAAGCAGCAAATCACACCTATCCTCAATCAACAAGGCATGCTTCTTTAACTTCTAGAGTGCAAAATTGGTGCCGGCAAATCTTGGAATTTTAATTTGGTTGAACTGCCTATCCCAAAAAACAATCTTTAGTCTTCTCTTCATCAACTTTAAGTTCTGATACCAATTAGTACAACCCCAAGAATAGTAGAATAATATTATAGAAAAATAGTAGAAAACAAAATGGGTACAGTGCACCAAAATTTATAGTTCACCCAAATCTATGTAAGTCTATTGGAAGAGCAAGAGATCTACTATAATAAATAGAGCATTGGGCCTTTTACAAGAATTCACCAAGAAATTAATTCAGAAAAAAATGCAAGAAAGATTGATACAAAAAAAGATCTTGTCGAGAAATCTGGCATAGAAGAAGCATGTCATTAAAAGCTAGCCAAGAAATTATTGTCAAGATAAAGCTCAAGAAAAATAATTTTCTGGTCTTTCATCTCCCCCTTCCACCTATTTCTCTTTCTCTCTCTCTCTCTCACATACACACACATAATTATAACCTACACCAAGTGCACCACATCAGCGATGCACTGCACCAATAAGATTTTGCAACATGGCTAGGTGAGTCATGTCACCCTAAGTTAGAGGAGAAGAGAGTCGAGTGACTTTTGCTACTTTAGGAACTCTATTGGCCCTCTCCAACCCTTAATAGAGTTTTCCCCATTGCCTTGACCCATTCTCTCTTGGGTCTTGTCCTGCATTGCTACCATCCAGATGGCCACCCACCCCTTCGATTATGCTATGGCTACCATCTTCCTCACCAACCTCATCCTCAACAATGGCCCTAACAAGATCATCATCAAGAAGGGCATCCTCCTACCACTGCTCGCCCTCTTCCATGATGGCACCATCTCCCTCTGTGACTAGATCACTCTAAGATCAATGATGATATGGGTGGAGGTGTTGAGATCATCATATTTGGCTACATCATGGTGATCCTTCATGACAGCGATCCGAGATTATCCCTACTCTTCAAATCACCATCTAATCTAGTGATGGGATAACCATTCTTGAGGTCTAGGTATCCAAGATCACTCTAAGGCAGTGATCTTGGGCTGAAATTTGAAGCCAAAAAAATGCTCCTCAATTCAGTGAAAAAATTGTTATATTAGTATAGTATTAGTATATTATATTATAAAATAAATATATTATAGTAATTATATATATTATATTTATGATATATTTATTATAATATTTATTGTCATATTATTATTCAATGATAATTTTGAATTATAGTAGAAATATATTATTGTACTTTATATTTATATAATAAAAATATTTACTATATTACTTCTATTTGCTTATGTTCCTAATTAAAGTAAATATTAGTATAAAAATATATTATAAATGTAAAAAAAATATTAATTCTTCAATAATAATTAATATATCTTTATAGATTAATAATGCATAGGACTAATAAACATATTTTATGGAATATATTAATAATTAACATATTAATATAAATATAAATATTTTATTACAATATACTTGATATGATTAATGTCACGCCCCCGACCCGAGATTTGTGAATCGAGGGTCGCGGCAACCGCCGCATACTCATAGAAAACTCTTCCCATAAGCATGCAAGGCATCTTATCATGCTATCCTAAAACAACAGCGGAATAATTATTCAATAATTTAAATCCAAAACATAACGACCTAAATTTTTTTTTTTTTAATATCTCAATAAATTCAACAATAATTCAAAGGCTTTGCATCAAATTCAATAAGCCTTCCAACCTAAAATAAAAATACGAAGATTCTGCTTCTGATCACTCCTCTATTCATATCTTGTATCATCTTAATTCCTCAACATCTATAAAAACAGTAAAATAAGAGGTAATGAGCTAGACAGCCCAGTAAGCAACGATCACTTCTCAACAGATTTCATCAGGCATATAAGTAAATAATCATTTATAGAAAATAAGCATATAGAGTTCATCAATTCGAAATCAATTTCAATTATGCAATATAATTCATGCCAAATTCATTTCTTTTTTTTTCGAAATTTCAAGTTTCTTTCGGGATTTCAATTTCTTTTGTTCTTCAATTTCTTTTCGTCAACCATGAGCTATGACCACATTATCCCTGTGGCAGGGTCATAATACCGCGTATCTGCTTGCGGTGGGCTGCGAATCATCTGGCAGCCAAGTCCTTTGGAACCGCTGGTCTAACTGGCGGTTTTGTCGCTGGTCTATCTGGCGACATGTCGCTGGTCTTACTGGCGACGTAAACCCTCAGGACAGTCAATTGCCAACGTATATGCCCCCATTGGCGGGGTCCTCAACATAGTCAGGTTGTCAATTCTTATTGTTTCTTATATCATAATTCTTCATAATCATGTTTCATATTCTAATTTCGATAATAAAACATATAATCATGTAGTATCGAAATCAATCAATATAATGCATCATGAAATCAATATATTCAATCATGCTTCATCATAACATTTCAAATAAGATATTTTCATAACAAAATACCATTCATCCAATTCATGCATCGTTTCACAAATCATGTCAGAAGAAAACATTATAATTTGCTGATAAATCTAGAAAAAGTGAAACATTACTTACCTCGAACGCATTCCAATAAGTCCATAAAATTCTATAAATTTTCTTCCAAAAATTCTGTTCGTAGATCATATCGCGATATCCCATGATCAAACATCCACAATCCTATACAGAATCAATTTGAATAATTAGAAAGAATACGAATTCTATATTTCAACGGTTTAGATTGGATCCGATCATCTAATTTCATCTAATCAAAATCTAATTAGGACCTAAACGATCCAAAGTTTGACTATCAGATCAAATCGGATTCGAAGTGATAGGACCAAGGTTTCTTCATCGATTTCATAAAATCAAGTGGAGAGAGAAAATCAGAGGAGAGAGAATTCATGAGGTATAATTCGAATTGATCAGGTGACACAATCCAACATTACGATGGGTCCAATATCTCGATTGGTGAAATCAATGTGATCAAATCAAGTCATGGCTAGATCGGAAATCATGGATGATCAAATCTAAAGATTTATGGTCTGATTAGAGTGGGTGCCAGTACGCTGTCTGACAATCATGGATCAAGGTTCTTCATTAGAATCAGATCAGACTTATTAAAAGAAATTTCTTCATTCACTAACCTTTTTTTTTTAGAGAGAGAATCAATCAAGAGAGAGAATATTTTAGAGAGAGAAAATTTTAGAGAGAGAAAATTCTAGAGAGAGAAAACTCATCTTGAATTCTTCAGACAATATGATTCAACAAATTCGATCGATCAGATCAAATCATGCTAAGATTATCATGTGGACAATTCAATAAGATCATGAGAAATAAAATCTAAAAATACTTGATCTGATCAAAGTGGATGTCGGTGTACCGTCCGACAATCACGGATCAAAAATCCATCACGATGATCATTTAAATTCATCATCATTCTTCTCAAAATTCTAGAAATCTTAGGAGAGATAATCTAGAGAGAGAATTCTAGAGAGAGAAAGTAGAGAGAGAAAATTCAATTCTAGAGAGAGAAAAATACTAATTCAAGCTGAAGAGAGAGAGGGAAGAGAGAGAAACTCTCTTTCTCATATTTTATTATTTATCTCATTATTTATTAATTAATTTTATTTTTCTCTTTCTTCTTTTCTTTCTTTCTCTTTTTTTTTTCTTTTTCTTCATGGAAGAGAGAAGAGAAAATCCTATTTATTATTATTATATTATTATTATTTTATTTTTCTTCTTTTTTTTTTCTTTTTTTTTCTTCTTTTTCTTTTCTTTTTTTTTCTTTTCTTTTTCTTTTTCTTTTCCTTCTTCTTCTTCTTCTTTTCTTTCCGGGCTTTCATTGGGCCGAAACAGGGGACCTAGAGGTCCCCGTGCCTTGATCGGTCGATCACGGCCATCTCATGGCCGGAGGTGGCCGACGGCAACGGCCGACTCTCCCGGGTTCGGAGAGACCAGGGCCGGCGGTCGGCGTGACCGTCGGCACCGGAAAATCAGAGGAAAGAGGCGGCGAACAGGGGGTTTCTTTCTCCAACTAAATCCGGCGACACCCGTCGCCGGCCATCGTGCACACAGGCATGGGAAAGAAGGGAGAGAAGAGAGGGAGAGGAGGGAGACCTTACCACAACCTCCGGTGACCCCCACCGGCGAGAAATCGCGGCGAACACGGGTCGAGGAGTCACGGCTTCAAACGGAAAAATCGGAGAAAAATCTCTGGCAATCGACGGCGACGGAAGGGTCTACCCATAGAGGAGAGGGGAAGGGTTCTTATAGAGCTCGTCCTAGGGTCTTTCAATGGCCCTAGGACTCCAATTCTTGATCGGAGAAGAGGAAGACTCCGATCGGGAGTCTTCCTGCTCTGTTTTTTTTTTTTTTTTTTTGTTTTGGGCTTAGGATTCGTTGCTTGGGCCAGGCCTCACATTCTTCCCCTCTAAAAGAAATTTCGTCCTCGAAATTTTTCCTTGCTTGAGTCTTCATAGTTTCTTATTTGAATCTCATCCACAAATATTTTAATTCTTGATATAAATTCATTCTTAAATCATTTCATAAGAAAAAAAAATCGGTACATCAAATATCGATCTGATACGGACCTATTCATTTTCTTATTCATCAAGATCAACATCTCAAAGATTTTCAATATTTCAAGATTTCAAAATTATGATCTCATTTCCTGTAAAAATTAATGTTCAATATCTCATGACTCAAATTAAAATCAAATCTATCTCTTGTGAATAGAAGAGGATCAATGTCTCTATTCTTGCATAAGAACTTCATTCATCATCATCATTCATTTTATTTCAAAATATTAATCACTCTAATTTCAACCCATCATAAGATAGGAAATCATACTTCTATGAGTCATATGATGACATCCCAATCAATCAAAATTCAAAAATATTTTTTCTTATTCGTACTTTCAAAGGTTGAAGATTTATCATTTCAATCTCATTCTCGAGCTTTTGATATTTTAATTCTCGATACAACTTCATCATTAAGTCATTTCATAAAGATCAATATCACCATTATTGATTGAATCAATATCACTATTTCTAGTCATCGAAATTTTCTTACTCAAACCCTCAAACTCTTAAATATTCTAATTCTTGAAGTAAATTTTATCATTAAGTCATTCCATAATAAAAATCAGTAACTCAAAAATTGATCTAAATCAAAACTATATTTTTCTTATAATCAAAATCAATGTCTCTATTCTAAGTAAGTATATCAATTTTCTTTATCTAAACATTAACAACTCTTAATTAATCGATTCATTATCAAATTATGAATAACTCCATTCTATCTTTTGTAGAACAATCGTCAATATCAATAGATAACCTTAATCTTTTTCATTCAGTCGGAGAAATAATAATAATCAAAAGAGTTCAAACTTCAAATTTCATTATACTCTGGAGATAATTATTTGAGTATACTAATCTAAGATCAAAATCATCATTTGATAAACAATCTCAAATTCTTCTTAATAAATAAAGAATTATAAAATTTAATTCTAGAATAGAGAAAATTTATCTCTAAATATTCTAAATCTAAAATCAAAGGTCCACTCATCCTAGAATTAGGATGCTAATTATTTTTTGTAGCATAGTAGGTGGAAGCACTACTTTTAAAAAGTCACATTAGGATATCTAAAATAATTCAAAATTTTAAAATATTATTCTTTCTAATATCAATAAATTTCTTGTATCAAACCATATCATCTATCATAATTCTTTAACTCAAAGGGTCAACATTCCTGACTTACTCAAAGTAGTTCAGATTACCATGCTTCCGCTGCGCACTCTGATCTAACAATCAAAATTTCTTAGGTTCACCAAAAAAAAGTTGGATCAAATTATTTCTTTATCCTCAAATTTCAAATTTCAATTGAAATCAAAGATTAGCTTTCGATTCTCATTCATACCTTCACTGGTGTACAATAATCTTGATTAACCCTTGAGTCCAATATAATATTTAAACCATCATATAGATTTACTATAATCAATATGAATCAAATCTCAATTCTCATATCAATTCAATTCGATAATTTTCAAACCAAAAATCTTTATAAGTCAAATTAATGAAAAAAAAAAAAAATCCTTCGATGCTCCACCAAATTTGGACATAATCAGAATATATAAGAATTTCAAATCATTATTTTTTTTTTCTAAAATTTCTATCATCAGGATCTTCAATATCTATCAAATATCCTTTCATAACAATCATACAAGCTTCAAAAAAAAAAAAATCAAATCTCCATTTAATAGTAGATTCAATTAAGGACCTCGTTAACAAAAGCAAAGGAAACTCCATATCAATTCTTAAATCCAAGATTTCTTATTTGTAAATTCACATAGGTCCCTTAATCTGAAATAAATATAAATCAGATCTTTTATCTTAATCTGAAGATATCAATTTTTCATTAACAACCTCAACAATAATATCAAAAAATCTCTTAATCAACTTAGATACGAAATCTTTAAATTGAAATTTCACACACATCATGTAGTCTCCAAGAGGCATAATAAGATCTATTATTTAGATCTAAAGATGATGATTAAAGCTTCCAATACAATGAATATTCTACAACCTCATAATCAATTTCATCAATAAGAAATAGGTTTCTTTGCAATATCCTCAAATATGCATTCATCCTAATATGCCACTTTATATATAATCCACATACCAAATTCAATTTCGATAAATATTTCAATCAAGCATCATAAAAGATTTTTCTTAGCCCATTCTGGAATAATATTTTATTATCAAATCTTTATCTTGCCAATAATAGTCAATTTCTCAACTAGAAGTAATATCATAATATTATTCTCACATCGAATTTGAACTTACGATTCACTTGAATAACCAATGATCAAATTAATAACTATAATGCACAATATAATTTTATATCAATCCTTTTGTGATTACTTTCGATCAAGATCTAAGTAATCATATCATGATCAATAGATCATCCATCATATTTCAAATTCTATATGTTATAATCTATTGTGATCCTTTCATACATAATCTCAATGTTTAGTCAAAATTTATAAATATTTCTCCCACTACAATCATCAAAGATCTACCTTATAATGTCCCTGGTGTCTATCCACTAACACCCATTCTATATCTGATTCTATGTTTCATAATTCATCCACTTATGCTCTGATACCATATTAATTGTCACGCCCCCGACCCGAGATTTATGAATCGAGGGTCGCGGCAACCGCCGCATACTCATAGAAAACTCTTCCCATAAGCATGCAAGGCATCTTATCATGCTATCCTAAAACAACAGCGGAATAATTATTCAATAATTTAAATCCAAAACATAACGACCTAAATTTTTTTTTTTTTTAATATCTCAATAAATTCAACAATAATTCAAAGGCTTTGCATCAAATTCAATAAGCCTTCCAACCTAAAATAAAAATACGAAGATTCTGCTTCTGATCACTCCTCTATTCATATCTTGTATCATCTTAATTCCTCAACATCTGTAAAAACAGTAAAATAAGAGGTAATGAGCTAGACAGCCCAGTAAGCAACGATCACTTCTCAACAGATTTCATCAGGCATATAAGTAAATAATCATTTATAGAAAATAAGCATATAGAGTTCATCAATTCGAAATCAATTTCAATTATGCAATATAATTCATGCCAAATTCATTTCTTTTTTTTTCGAAATTTCAAGTTTCTTTCGGGATTTCAATTTCTTTTGTTCTTCAATTTCTTTTCGTCAACCATGAGCTATGACCACATTATCCCTGTGGCAGGGTCATAATACCGCGTATCTGCTTGCGGTGGGCTGCGAATCATCTGGCAGCCAAGTCCTTTGGAACCGCTGGTCTAACTGGCGATTTTGTCGCTGGTCTATCTGGCGACATGTCGCTGGTCTTACTGGCGACGTAAACCCTCAGGACAGTCAATTGCCAACGTATATGCCCCCATTGGCGGGGTCCTCAACATAGTCAGGTTGTCAATTCTTATTGTTTCTTATATCATAATTCTTCATAATCATGTTTCATATTCTAATTTCGATAATAAAACATATAATCATGTAGTATCGAAATCAATCAATATAATGCATCATGAAATCAATATATTCAATCATGCTTCATCATAACATTTCAAATAAGATATTTTCATAACAAAATACCATTCATCCAATTCATGCATCGTTTCACAAATCATGTCAGAAGAAAACATTATAATTTGCTGATAAATCTAGAAAAAGTGAAACATTACTTACCTCGAACGCATTCCAATAAGTCCATAAAATTCTATAAATTTTCTTCCAAAAATTCTGTTCGTAGATCATATCGCGATATCCCATGATCAAACATCCACAATCCTATACAGAATCAATTTGAATAATTAGAAAGAATACGAATTCTATATTTCAACGGTTTAGATTGGATCCGATCATCTAATTTCATCTAATCAAAATCTAATTAGGACCTAAACGATCCAAAGTTTGACTATCAGATCAAATCGGATTCGAAGTGATAGGACCAAGGTTTCTTCATCGATTTCATAAAATCAAGTGGAGAGAGAAAATCAGAGGAGAGAGAATTCATGAGGTATAATTCGAATTGATCAGGTGACACAATCCAACATTACGATGGGTCCAATATCTCGATTGGTGAAATCAATGTGATCAAATCAAGTCATGGCTAGATCGGAAATCATGGATGATCAAATCTAAAGATTTATGGTCTGATTAGAGTGGGTGCCAGTACGCTGTCTGACAATCATGGATCAAGGTTCTTCATTAGAATCAGATCAGACTTATTAAAAGAAATTTCTTCATTCACTAACCTTTTTTTTTTAGAGAGAGAATCAATCAAGAGAGAGAATATTTTAGAGAGAGAAAATTTTAGAGAGAGAAAATTCTAGAGAGAGAAAACTCATCTTGAATTCTTCAGACAATATGATTCAACAAATTCGATCGATCAGATCAAATCATGCTAAGATTATCATGTGGACAATTCAATAAGATCATGAGAAATAAAATCTAAAAATACTTGATCTGATCAAAGTGGATGTCGGTGTACCGTCCGACGATCACGGATCAAAAATCCATCACGATGATCATTTAAATTCATCATCATTCTTCTCAAAATTCTAGAAATATTAGGAGAGATAATCTAGAGAGAGAATTCTAGAGAGAGAAAGTAGAGAGAGAAAATTCAATTCTAGAGAGAGAAAAATACTAATTCAAGCTGAAGAGAGAGAGGGAAGAGAGAGAAACTCTCTTTCTCATATTTTATTATTTATCTCATTATTTATTAATTAATTTTATTTTTCTCTTTCTTCTTTTCTTTCTTTCTCTTTTTTTTTTTCTTTTTCTTCATGGAAGAGAGAAGAGAAAATCCTATTTATTATTATTATATTATTATTATTTTATTTTTCTTCTTTTTTTTTTTTCTTTTTTTTTTCTTCTTTTTCTTTTCTTTTTTTTTCTTTTCTTTTTCTTTTTCTTTTCCTTCTTCTTCTTCTTCTTTTCTTTCCGGGCTTTCATTGGGCCGAAACAGGGGACCTAGAGGTCCCCGTGCCTTGATCGGTCGATCACGGCCATCTCATGGCCGGAGGTGGCCGACGGCAACGGCCGACTCTCCCGGGTTCGGAGAGACCAGGGCCGGCGGTCGGCGTGACCGTCGGCGCCGGAAAATCAGAGGAAAGAGGCGGCGAACAGGGGGGTTTCTTTCTCCAACTAAATCCGGCGACACCCGTCGCCGGCCATCGTGCACACAGGCACGGGAAAGAAGGGAGAGAAGAGAGGGAGAGGAGGGAGACCTTACCACAACCTCCGGTGACCCCCACCGGCGAGAAATCGCGGTGAACACGGGTCGAGGAGTCACGGCTTCAAACGGAAAAATCGGAGAAAAATCTCCGGCAATCGACGGCGACGGAAGGGTCTACCCATAGAGGAGAGGGGAAGGGTTCTTATAGAGCTCGTCCTAGGGTCTTTCAATGGCCCTAGGACTCCGATTCTTGATCGGAGAAGAGGAAGACTCCGATCGGGAGTCTTCCTGCTCTGTTTTTTTTTTTTTTTTTTTTTTTGTTTTGGGCTTAGGATTCGTTGCTTGGGCCAGGCCTCACAATTAATAAATATATTTTTATAAAATATATCAGAATAGTTTTTGTATTATATGGTCAATGATCTTGGATTTTTATGGAATGCCAAATAAATTACTTGTGGATACATAGAAATCTTTAATTACTAGAATGTAGCATAGCAAAATGCAGTGATCTTAGATCATTAAAGATCAAATTTTTTCAAAATAAAAATCACCAATGATCTAATATATCACCTTAATGATTCTATTTGTGTCACCAAGTGCCACCATAAAGCCG
>NC_026004.2:32145109-32150109 GCF_000442705.2 Elaeis guineensis | reverse complement strand
CCCCATCCGATCTCTTAATAACCTGATCTTTGATTTTGCTCATGTTAGGATGAGGTTCTCCTCCTGTTCCTAACATGGCTGTGGGGGCACATAAGGGCCGTTGCGAGGGCCTCTCCCTCCATTCGATCTTTTAATAATCGGGTCTTCAACTTTGCTCATGTTAGGATGAGGTTCTCCTCCTGTTCTTAACATGACTGTGGGGGCGCATAAGGGCTGTTGCGAGGGCCTCTTCCTCCATTCGATCTCTTAATAATCAGATCTTCGACTTTGCTTATGTTAGGATGAGGTTCTCCTCCTGTTCCTAACATGGCTGTGGGGGCGCATAAGGGCCATTGCGAGGGCCTCTCCCCCCATCCGATCTCTTAATAATCGGATCTTCGACTTTGCTCATGTTAGGACGAGGTTCTCCTCTTATTTCTAACATGGCTGTGGGGGTGCATAAGGGCCGTTGTGAGGGCCTCTCCTCCCATTCGGTCTCTTAATAATCGAGTCTTTGACTTTGCTCATGTTAGGACGAGGTTCTCCTCCTATTCCTAACATGGCTGTGGGGGCGCATAAGGGTCATTGCGAGGGCCTCTCCCCCCATCTGGTCTCTTAATAATCAGGTCTTTGACTTTGCTCATGTTAGGATGAGGTTCTCCTCCTATTCCTAACATGACTGTGGAGGCGCATAAGGGCCGTTGCGAGGGCCTCTCCCCCCATCCGATCTCTTAATAATCGAGTCTTCGACTTTGCTCATGTTAGGATAAGGTTCTCCTCTTGTTCTTAACATGGCTATGGGGGTGCATAAGAGCTGTTGCGAGGGCCTCTCCCCCCATCTGGTCTCTAAATAATCAGGCTTTCGTTTGTGTCGGGATGAGGTTCTCCTCTTGTTTCTGACACACTTAGTTTCGATTGTCTAAAGGGGCTACTCCCTGTCATTATAAGCTCATGCCAAAAGAAAAGATATGCGAATATGAAACTTTTATTTAAGGCAAAGTTATCGGTAATACATTCGTAAATTTTTCAAATTTTATAGTTACGGAATGTCCACTCCTCCGAGCTCTTTTGGATAGTATGTTCCAGGCCGGACTATCCCCCTGACTTCATACGGGCCTTCCTAGTTTGGCGCAAGTTTTCCTTGGTTCTAAGATTGTGAAACAGCAGCTCGCCGAAGTACTAAGTCCTCTACTCTGAAGGCTTTGCTCTTGACCCAAAAGTTATAGTAGCGGACTACTTTTTGCTTGTACGCTGCCATCTGAACTTGAGCTGTCTCTCGCTTTTCTTCTAACAAGTCGAGGTTGGCCTTGAGATCCTGTGAGTTGTGCTGTTCGTCGAATGCCATGACTCACGCCAATGGAAGCTTGAGTTCAATTGGGATAACGGCTTTTGTTCTGAAGGCTAAGGCAAAGGGGGTCTCCTCCGTCGGCAGTCTTTGGGTAGTTCGGTATGCCCATAACATATGATAAAGCTTGTCTGCCCAAGTTTTCTTTGCTTTTTCAAGTCTCGCCTTGATTCCTTGAAACAGAGTCTTGTTGGTCACCTCGGCTTCGCCATTTGCTTGTGGATGGGCTATTGTGCCTATGAGCTCGGGGGGGGGGGGAGTTCAGACACGCTTGTGTTCGGGGGGAGTTCAAGAATGTGGTCGAGCTTCACTCGGCCCTTTTTCAGCTATGGGCTTGCTGGAGTCACCTGCTTGCCGCTCCTTCACGGCCTCCTTGTCCTTCAGCTTGAAAGCTTCCTTTGCTCGGGCATACCCTTCAGCCCGAGCTAGTAAATCAGCAAAATTCCTGGGATACTTCTTTTCCAGGGAAAACAGAAGGTCATTCTTTTGAAGACCACTCTTCAGGGCGGCCATTGCAACTGATTGATCCAAGTTCCGAACCTCCAATGCGGCGGCGTTAAAATGGTTGACATAAGTTCGGATGGATTCTCCCTCCTTTTGCTTGATGTTGATGAGGGACTCCGAACCTCTCTGGGGACGTCGGCTGCTGACGAAATGAGCCACAAACTGATGGCTCATTTGATCAAAGTAGAAGATAGTACCCGACTTCAGTGCCGAGTACTAATTTCTTGCTGCTCCCTTCAAGGTAGATGGGAAAGCTCGGCACAGGATGGCATCTGACATGCCATGGAGCAGCATCATTGTCCGAAAGGCCTCCAAGTGATCAACCGGATCCGAGGTCCCGTCATAGCTCTCAAATTGGGGGAGCTTGAAGGTCGACGGGATCGGTTCCTGCATAATCCTTTGAGAAAAAAGAGGGTCAGTACAGATATCCTCACCGTAAGCAGAGGGAGCATGGTGGAGCTATTCAATCCGTCGGTTCATCTCTTGGAACCTTCGATCCAGGAGATCCTCTCGATCGTGAATCTCGAGGGTCTTCTGACATAACGGAGGTAGGGACTCTCCGGGGGTGGAATCGTGATCAGACAGAGGGCTCTCCACCCTCTGCTTTCCCTTTCCGGGGGATACAGGATGACTGGCCCAAGTGGGCCACCCGATCATCGAATTTTGAAATTCTGACGATGCTCTTTCCAACAGCATAGATGCCTCGGCTGCTGCTGCTGCTGCTGCTGCATGGTCAGCACTGCTTCGGTGAGGCCCCTGACCTGCTGAACCAGCAGGTCGAACTGCTCCATGCCAACTGCCATTGTCGGAGGAGGAAGAGCCTAGAAAATTGGAGACGAGGTCGGAGCTGGCGGATCTTGCTGAGATCTGGCCATGGAGGCCGTAGATCGCCTGGTGGATGCCTTACAGAGAGGCATTAGGTTGGGATCTGACCGGAGAAGAAGAAGAAGATGTCGAAGAAGATGATCGGAGACAGTCCCATTGAGTACTCCTTTAAGAACAAGGGTCTTGCGAAGACACTAACCTCTTCCTCTAGCACCAATTTTGTTGGTGCAGAATTCCACCGATGCCGGAGAAGCTGGAGTCGAGGAGATCACGACCGCCGTCGGGACCTGCAAGGAAAGTCTAAACCGGAGTTGGGGGTGCTCCGGTAAGATCCTCTGACGCTCAAGTCAGTACTCTGCTTCAACAGAAATGGAGCACTCGATTGAGATTTTAGCAGAGTTTAGAGATAGTGCTTAGAGCTTAGAGGAGAACGTATCTGGGGGGTCTCTTTTATAGACGGGAGAGCGTAACCGATTGACAGCGATGTCCGTAACTGCCTGGTAGTGGGCCGTTCGAGGCCACGTGGAGTTTGTAATGGAGAGTAGTGGTGTCTGTTGTCACGACTTGTCGGAGAGTGGTGGGGCCACGTGGAGTTTGTTACAGAGAGTGGAGTGGTGTCCATTGTCGCGACTTGTCGGGGAGTTCGGGCCGGATGGCTGAAGCTCAGTTGGGATGTCTGGTGGAGCGGAATAGCTCTCTGTCTTAGCAATCTAAGAGAAGCTTGGATGTTTTTGAGGTGGCTGATGGGTTAACTGTTGTTGGGTGCCTTAGGCATTGATGCTGCAGACGAAAGTCATCTGCTGTAGAAGCTCGGACGGAAACTTTCTGTTGGAGAAATCCTGTTGGAGTCCGATTGTTAGAGAAGTCCATCTGAAATTTATCTGATGTAGAAGCTTGTCTGAAGAATGTCTGCTAGAGAGGTCCGGTTGCATGAGAAATCCGACAGAAGGTCGACTGATAGTGAAATTCGAAATGCATTGTGGAAGTTCGTCCACTGGAGGAGTCTGGAGGACACTATGGAAGGTCGACCGCTGGAGGGGTCCGAAGGAAATTTGTTCGTTGGAGGGGTCTAGTTGGCACTGTTGAAGGTTGATGGCTGGAGAGGTATGAAAGCACCAGAGACAGTCGGTCACTGTAGAAACCGGCTGCTGGAGTCTGTCCATTGTAGAAGTTCGTCTGGAATCCATCCACTGTAGAAGTTCGGATGGAGTCCGGTTCTTGCTGACATTCGGAAGGAGGCCGCTTACTGTAGAAGCTCGGATGGAGACCGATTGCCATGGAAGCCCGGATGGAGACTGCTTATTGTAGAAGCTCGGTTGAAGTCTGCTTGCAATAGAAGTTCGGACAGAATTCGCTTACTGTAGAAGCTCGGATGAAATTCGGAAGGTGGTCGATCACTGTAGAAACTTGGATGGAGTTTGGTTACTGTAGAAGTCCTGCTGCTGGAGAAGCTCGGACATTGATGAAGTTTGGAAGAAGCTCGGAGTAAAGTCGATCGTGATAGAAGGAAGTCTGGAAGAGATTTGGAGAGTAGTCGATCACTGTAGAAAATCGGCTGATAGTGAAGCCCAGAGAGCATTTGGAGTAGTCCGATGGACGACTGAAGGAGCTCATTATTGGAGAAGTCTGGAGGGTACGATAGAAGTTCGTCCGTTGGAGGAATCTGGAGGATACTGTGGAAGGTCAACTATTGGAGGAGTTCGGATGGTACTGTAGAAGCTTGGACGGTCGGGGGAGTTCAGAAAGATGCCGCACAAGGTCGGAAGCCGGAAGAGTCCTGGGAGGGTTGGCCTTTTACAAACCTCGACTGGGGTTATTTTATACCCAACACTAGTCCCCCTACTTTCGAGTTCAGGTTTCGAATAAAGGAAGTACAGAAAGATTTTCACAATCGAAGTTTGTTTTTCCCTTATCTCTAGCGTAGCTCGTCGCTTTCCCTTTTTCTCTTCCCCTTTTTTTTATATATTTGGATGAGGATTTTGCCTCTGCTCCTAACGGAGTTGTAGGGGTGTAGAGGAGCCGTTAAGGAGGCTTTTCTCCTCATCCGGTCTTAAACGATCAGGTCTTCGTTTGTGTCAGGATGAGGTTCTCCTCCTGTTCCCGACATAGTCAATTTCAGCTCATGTTAGGATGAAGTTTTTCTCCTATTCCTAACAAAGCTATGGGGGCACATAAGGGCCATTATGAGGGCCTCTCCCCTTATCTGGTCTCTTAATAATCGGGTCTTCGACTTTGCTCATGTTAGGGCGAGGTTCTCCTCCTGTTCCTAACATGGCTGTGGGGGCGCATAAGGACCGTTGCGAGGACCTCTCCCCCCATCCAGTCTCTTAATAACTGGGTCTTCGAC
>NC_026004.2:32100109-32140109 GCF_000442705.2 Elaeis guineensis | reverse complement strand
TATCTCAAAACTCTGCTAAAATTTTCACTCGAGCACTCCATTTCTGTTGAAGCAGAGTACTGACTTGAGCATCGGAGGGTCTTATCGGAGCACCCCCAACATCGGTTTAGACTTCTCTTGCAGGTCCCGATGGCGGCCGCGATCGTCTCAGCTCCAGCTTCTCCGACTTCGACGAAATTTTGCACCAACAGAATTGGCGCTAGAGGAAGGGCCCTACTGTGTCTTCGCAGTACCCTTGTTCTTAAAGGAGTGCTCAATGGGACTGTCTCTGGTCATCTTCTCTAACATCCTCTTCTCCTTCTCCTTCTAGATCTCCACCTGATGTCTCCTCGAAAGGCATCCACCAGGCAATCCATGGCCTCCATGGCCAGATCTCAGTGAGCTCCACAAGCTCCGGCCTCGTCTCTAGTTTTCCAGGTGTGGAGAAAATTCAGTGCAGGGGTAAAATGATAATTTTAAAACTTTTTTAAAATCATTATTTTACAGTAAATTTTATTAATTAATCTAATTAATTAATAAAAATTTACCCTACACTAAGATCAAAATATGATATATAGCATGCAAGTATTTAAATTTGAAATTCGAATTTGAACAGTAAACACTTTACTGTAATATGTTCGGAACACAATACCTTTGTGCGGGTAGTAGATCACCGTAATCTGATCACCGTCAGAAGAGTCTGATCATCATGATGCAGTCACACAGTGTATCTAGCCTTTGCAGATCATCCACATGAAGCTTCCGGTCTGATCGACTCCTCATGAGTGCTAGCTCATTGTAGAGCCCTTTCGACGGTCGATGCTGATCGAACTCTTTCGATCGATGTCTGTCGATTCTTTGGATGCTCCAGATTATCAACAGACATGCTTGAGAGGATGTTGAAGATCTTCCTAAAATTTGATGGGCTCACGACACTCGTAGCTCACCTTCTCACTTCCCGAACTCCAGGCTGAAACCCTGAAGAACTCACTGAAACCCTGCACATATTTTTTCTTTCTTTTCTTTCTTTTTCTCTCAGAAGGATATAGACCTTTACCTTGCACACAAGGATTCCTCATGCCCAGATTTTCTCTCCAAAATTTTTCTTGCACACGCCCCACTCTTCTCCTCCTTTTAAAACAATGTCAAACATCTTATCCACGTGAGAGGATAAAGATGAGTAATTGCACATTTGAATTCAAATCAAATTTTGAATTCAAATGGAAACCAATTTATCCCTATCCACTAAGGGCATGAGAAGAGGAGGGTGTGGCTTAATTTGTGCATGAGTGATTTCATGAGAAATATTTTCTCGTGTAATAAATGGGGTGCTAAAAGAGGATAAGGTCAAGGTGCTAAGATTGGTTGCTCATTCAAATTCAAACTTTATTTTGAATTTGAATGGCCAACCAATCATCCTTATCCACTCATTTGGCACATTAAAGTAGGGTGTGAGGAGGGCTTTGCATGAGAAAAAATTCATGAGAACTTTCTTCTCGTGAATTCAAATGGGTGCAGTGGAAGTGAGGTGGCGCAGGGAGAATGGGTCAAGGTGGTTTCATTATTTAAACCAACCTAATTGAACCAAATAAGTTAGGCCCAATTAGACTAATTTAAACCAACTTAATTAGGCTTAACTAGGCTCAATAAAATCTTAATCAAATCAGGAATTGATTAAGCCCAACTCCTGATCAAATCAGGGACCAAACCATCTTGATGATTAGGTCAACTCTTAACCTAATCGGGTCAAACCCAACTGAATCCAATTCAATTGGACTTGATCCAAAAATAATTACTCAATCAAATTGAATTAATTAGCAATCAAATCACTAATTAAACCTCTCATAAATATTGAGTCCAAATCGATGGGTAATCGGGCATCAGAATTCATCAATATGTAACCCTGATCGAAGAGTCCCAAACCAGTGGGACTCTTGACCCCGGTACCCAAAATGTGTGGGATTCATGATCAGAGAATCCTGATTCTCGATCACAGAGTCTCAGACACGTAGGACTCATAGTCTATGAGTATTAAAACTTTTCATCAGCCATCAGATCAGATAGAAACCTCTAATGTGTGTGACCCCACAAGTTCGAACCTAAGTCGGTAGCACAAGAACCAATTCCTGTACTATCGAAGTGACCATCTAGCAATGGTACCCGATGACCGGATAGATCGAATAGTCGCAATTGCAACACTCAGAACCTATGTGAATATGGTTACTGTTGGGTATAAAATACCCCCCAGCCGAAGTTCGTGACAGGAATGACCCTCCGGGGATTCTACCGACTTCCGACCATCGGCGACATCTCTCCGAACCGCTCTGGCGGCCGAGCCTCCGCAACACTCCCAAGTTTTGCCGACGGATAAGCCCCCACCAGCGTTGACCAGATTCTTCACGACAGACGGACTCCACCCAAGTTTCCATGATGATCGACCGCTTTCTAGACTTCGCCCGGACTCCTACGGGAGCCGGACCTCGTCCCCGACTCCGGCTGCAGGAAGACTTCGATCGGACTCCTACGGCAGTCGGACCTCGTCCCCGACTCCGGCTACAAGAAGACTTCGACCAGACTCCTATGGGAGCCAGACTTCATCCCCGACTCCGACTGCAGGTAGACTTCGTCCGGATTCCTACGGAGGCCGGACTTCACCTCCGACTTCAATTGCAGGTAGACTTCGCCCGAACTCCTACGGGAGCTGGATTTCACCCCGACGTCAATTGCAGGTAGACTTCACCCAGACTCCTACGAGAGCCGAACTTCACCCCCGACTCCGACTGCTGGAGGACTTCGTCTGGACTCCTACGGGAGCCAGACTTCACCCCCGACGTCAATTGCAGGTAGACTTCGCCCGGACTCCTACGGGAGCCGGACTTCATCCCCGACTTCGACTGCAGGAGGACTTCGTCCGGACTCCTACGGGAGCCGGACTTCATCCCCGACTTCAATTGCAGGTAGACTTCGTCCGGACTCCTACGGGGGCCAGACTTCGCCCCCGACTTCAATTGTAGGTAGACTTCGCCCGGACTCCTACGGGAGCCGGACTTCGCCTCCGACTTCAATTGCAGGTAGACTTCATCCAGACTCCTACGGGGGTCGGACTTTGCCCCTGACTTCAATTGCAGGTAGACTTCGCCCGGACTCCTACGGGAGCCGGACTTCGCCCCCGACATCAATTGCAGGTAGACTTCACTCGGACTCCTACGGGAGCCGGACTTCATCCCTGACTCCGACTGCTGGAGGACTTCGTCCGGACTCCTACGGGAGCCAGACTTTGCCTCCGACTTCAATTACAGGTGGACTTCACCCGGACTCCTATGGGAGTCAGACTCCGAGCTCCTACTGCAAGCGATCCACTCCGAGTTTTCGCTGCAAATGATCTACTCCAAATTTCTACCACGAGCGGTCCATGCCGAATTCCCACCGTGAGCCTTCGCTCAAGCTTCCATTATGGATGAATTCCTTTCGAATTTTTGTTGTAGACAGGCCTTGGCCGGGACTCCTCGACAAATAATCCCCATCCGGGCTTCTACGGAGACCGGACTCCAACCGAGACCTGGACCCCCTGGCAGGCCATAGTAACGGCCACGACTCTGCTGCACTTCCTGCAACAGATTCCACGTAGCTCCATCACTCCCTGGCTGGCCGCAGTAACGACCACGACTTTGCTCCACTTCCTGCAACAGATTTTGCTCGACTCCATCACTCCCTGGTTGGCCGCAATAATGGCCATGATTCTGCTCCACTTCCTGCGACGGATACCGCACGGTTCCTCCACCCTCTGGCAAGTTACGACAACAGACACCGCTCCACTCCCCGCAACAGACCCCATGTGGCATGTCCCGATGATGGCCACGATTCCACTCCACTACTCTTCGCAACAAACTGCTCCTGACCCTGGGCAGCCCACTGCCAGACGGTTGCAAACATCACTATCAGTCTGTTGCTCCCTCCGCCTATAAAAGAGGGACCCCAGATACGTTATTCTCTAAGCTCTAACTTTTATCCCAAAACTCTGCTAAAATTTTTGTTCAAGCACTCCATTCTTGTTAAGGTAGAGAACTGACTTGAGCGTCGGAGGATCTTGTCGGAGCAACCCCAACTCCGATTTAGACTTCTTTTGCAGGTCCCGGTGGCGGCCGCGACTCCCTCGACTCCAGCTTCTCCGATGCAGGTGGATTTTTGCACCAACAGGATTGACGCTAGAGGAAGGGCCTGAACCTTTGCAGTACCCTTGTTCTTAAAGGAGCGCTCAATGGGACCGCCTCCGATCATCTTTTTCGGCATCCTTTCCTCCTTCCCCCACTAGGTCTTCGCCCGATGCCTCCCCACAAAGCATGCACGCAGTGATCCACGGCCTCCGCAGCCAGATCTCAGGCTCCGACCTCACCCCCAGTCTCCCAGCCTCCTCCTCCTCCGACAATGGCGGTTGGCGCAGAGCAATTCGACCTACTGGTGCAGCAGGTCAGAGGCCTCACTGAAGCTGTGCAGGCCATACAACAGCAGCAGCAGTCGCAGGCATCAGTACGACTGGAGAGAGCATCACCAGAACACCAAAATTCGATGGTAGGACGGGCCACTTGGGCCAGCCACCCCGTCTTTCCTGGAAAGATGAATCCGAGGGTGGAGAGCCCTCAGTCAGATCATGATTCCACCCCTGGAAGATCTCTACCTCTATTCTGTCAGAAGATCCTTGAGACCCGTAGTCGAGAGGATTTTCTGGACCAGAGGCTCCAGGAGATGAACCGACGGATTGAAGAACTCCGCCACGCTCTCCCCGCTTATGGTGAGGACATTTGTACTGACCCTCCTTTTTCTCAAATGATCATACAGGAATCGATCCCGTCGAACTTCAAACTCCCTCAATTTGAAAGCTACGATGGGACTTCGGACCCAGTTGACCACCTGGAGGCCTTCCAGACAATGATGCTGCTTCATGGCACGCCCGACGCCATTCTATGCCGAGCCTTCCCATCCACCTTGAAGGGAGCGGCAAGAAATTGGTACTCAGCGCTGATGCCGGGTACCATCTTTTTCTTTGATCAGATGAGCCACCAGTTTGTGGCTCATTTTGTTAGCAGCCGGCATCCCCGAAAGGGTTCGGAGTCCCTCATCAACATCAAGCAGAGGGAGGGGGAGTCCATTTGGGCTTACATCAACCATTTCAATATCGTCGTGTTGGAGGTCCGAAACTTGGACCAATCGGTAGCGATGGCCGCCCTGAAAGGCGGCCTTCAGAAGAACGACCTTTTATTCTCCCTGGAAAAGAAGTACCCTAGGAATTTTGCTGACCTGTTGGCTCAGGCCGAAGGGTACGCCCGAGTGGAAGAAGCCTTCAAAATGAAGGACGAGGAGACCGCGAGAGAGCGGCAGGCGGGAGACTCGAGTAAGCCCACAGTCGAAAAAGGGTCGAGAGAAGCTCGGCAACGTTCTCGAACTCCTCCCAGGCACAAGCGTATCCAGACTCCTCCCCGAGCACGCAGGCAGGGAAGCCCGGAGCGTCGGGCTCAGCGGGGCTCTCCCACAGGAAGATTCCACAGCTACGCCCCCCTCAACGCATCGAAAACTCAGGAGCTGATGGAGGTCAGAGAGCAGCTCCCAAGGCCAGAGAGGATGCGCACGCACCTTGAGAAGTGTAATCCTAACAAGTTCTGCCTCTACCATCGTGACCACGACCACGACACGGAGGAATGCATCCAGCTCCGAGATAAAATCGAGGAGCTCATCCGGCGAGGTCGACTCGATAGGTTCATTCAGCACCGGCCTGAGGGTAGAGAAGATCAGCCAAGGGCCCTGCCGCAGCCTGAGCCACCAAGGAGGGAAGAGCAGCCCGGAGATCGGCCTCCCATTAGGATCATCAACTCCTGCTCTGGAGGACTTTGATAGGAAGCAGACCTCCCACGGCCCTGGGATTTGAAAACTTGTAAATGTATAACGAACGACCCTACTTTAAATCAAGATTCCTTTCAGATTTGCACATCTTTCCCTTTTTGGCATAGACTTGTAACGACAGGGGACAACCCCATCAGACAACAAAAACAAACCCCAACGTGGGCAAGGTCGAAGGCCCGGCTATTTGTAGACCGGATGGGGAGAGAGGCCATACAGCACCCATATGCGCCCCCACAGCCATGTTAGGGACAGGAGGAGAACCTCGCTGTTGCCCAGCTATACAACCCAAGAGGGGGGGGTGAATTGGGTTTCTAAAAATTTTGAACTTAATTAATGACTTATGATTAATGTTTGTCACTAGCTAAATGAATGAAGAGAATAACCTTAATTTAAGATTAATTGCCAAAAGCAAGAATGCAAGAAAATAATGAAGAGTTAAAGAGAAGCAATTATGCACACCACAAACAAGAGGATTTATAGTGGTTCGGTGCCAACCTTGCACCTACATCCACTCTCCAAGCTCCTACTTGAGAATTCCAATCCACTAAACTTGTATTCAACCCGAATACAAACGTCGGAAACTCCGACACTAGCTGTCCCAAGTTAGTCCACTTATTTTTCGGGTATAAGCCAACCCAATACACTCCGATTCTAGGTTCGGATCAACCTTTCCTTGTTCTGGAACCCTTTCAAAATAAAAACAATCACTCAAAATGAGTAAAACAATTTATAGCACAAATAAGTACAAGAAAAGCTCCTTTAATGAGCGAATATAACTTTAAATACACTTTACTCAAGAGAAGAAGCTCCTTTTTGGATTTCCTCAAGGTGGATGGAGAATTGATTGAGCGCTTGAGGAGTTGGTGAGCTTGAATTGATGGCTTCTTGAAAGCTTTAAATGAGCTCTTGATTAGGTCTGAAAAGTTGGCTTGAGAAACCCTTTTTCAAATTTTCTCTCTTGAATGCTCTTGAATGCTCTTCTTTTTCTTTTCAATCTCTTGCTTTCTCTCCTTGTGTTTCCCACCTTTTGAATCCTTTTATAGCTTTAAGAAATAGAGGAAAACATTCTAGGCTGAAAAAGAGCCGTTAGACCACATTAAATGAGCATTAAAAGCACTTAAAACGGGTTAAAAACTAGTCGTTGCAGAAAAATCCCGTCACAGGGGTCGACTCATGAGTCGACTCATGCCTCAGGGGTCGACTCATGAGTCGACCTCTGTTGAAGCAACCAGAAAATAGGGTTCTGTAATTTTTGGCCTAAAACTACAGGGGTCGACTCATGAGTCGACTCATGCCTTGAGGGTCGACTCATGAGTCGACTCTCAGGCCGTGCCAAGCCAAAAATTCTGCGTGCCAAACTGCTCATTGTGTTATGAGCTGACTCATGGGTCGACTCATGGATTTCAAACATGCATAACTTCAAAAATACAAGTCCAAAAATAATGAAATTTTCGCCAATAGATCACAAATCTTTTGTTCTACCAAATGATACTATTAAATCAGGGTTTTGGTAAAATTATAATTTTGCCCCTGAAGAGCACAAAGACTTTTCCAAATAAAAAATATTGGTACCCCTTCAATCTGCTTTGTAATCATCAAAATCAATCTAGGGAGCAACAATCTTCCCCTTTTTGATGATGACAAAACACTTGAACAAAAGCATTTATGTGAATCATGAATTTCAAAAGGATGCATTATAAGTGCATTTGCTTGAAAAGAATATTGATTCTTTTGGCATGTGATACAAATGGTCATATGCATAAATGGTTTGCCCATTTGCTTAAAGATTTGAAAATTTGCTCATTGGATTATGTGATTTTGGTGTTAGAGCAGAAAATTTGTTTTTGTTATCAGAGCAAGTTGTATCTTAAAAATTTGCTCATTCTCATTTGATTATTTAGTTTTAGTATCAGAGCAATAATAATTGAGTGTACCAATGCATGTCTAAGAATTAATTTGTAAAGTATATCAGAGCATGTTAAACTTAAGATGTATCAGAGCAAGTTAAATTTTAAGGCATATTAGAGCATTTTTAAAGAAGTAATTTTAAAGGTTGCTCATTTGCATTGTACTTAGCAATTTACTCATGGTATTTTTAAGTCATTTAATAATTTTACTTTTGATATTGTTCTTTAATTTCTCCCCAATTCATTCATTTTATTTTCAAGTCTTTTAATAATTTATAATTTTGCTTTTGATATGTTTCTTTTTCTTTAATTTCTAATAATTTATAATTTTGCTTTTGATGGATTTATAATTTTGCTTTTGATGGATTTCTTTTTCTTTAATTTCTCCCCCTTTTTGACATCATCAAACATTGTTAACTCCCCTTTTAATTTCTCTTTAGAGTTTCTTCAAACTTCTAGTGCTAATTATTAATGTTTGCTCCCCCTGAATACAGCAAACATTAACCAAAATATGCCATAGATTACCATAGATATGAATCATCAACAAAGAGAAGTTGTTTCAACAAAGAGAAGATATATATAACCAAAAGATGATTGACATCATTACAAAGAGTAGATATATAAGTAAAAGATGATTAAAATCATAGTTGTTTCAATACATATTTTATAACATAAAAGTCAGCTAGCTAATGTCATTACATGGCCCCAAAATACAGATCCTAGAAAGAACAAGAGACTAACACCTAGGATCTAGTAAAGCTCATGACTGGATGGATCGGAGTCATCAGAGATAGGATGAGGAGATGATGGATCTCGACCAGAAGAACGTCCTCTACCCCATCTGCCTCTGGCACGAGTAGGTGAGCGAGATGAACTAGGAGGCTGAGAACATTGAGAGGCCAAGGACTGGACTGAAAGAGTGAGTCTGATGAAATCAAGAACGTTCAGTGCTCTCGAAACAGACTGAAGTAGAGCAGTGAACTGAGTAGATGCATGCTCACTCGAGCCTCTGATCTCTCTCCTCAATAACTCATAACCACCCTCCAATGCACCTCTGAGCCTGCCAGCCTCTACAGTAAGGTCTGTGACCTCAATAGAGCTCTCCTGTGGCTGAGGATGGGCCAAAGCTAAGACTTGCCCCTGCAAGTCAAGAACTCTCCCAGTCAGTCTCCAAATGCTGTCCTCGAGCTGCTGAATCCGAACAGACTGATCTGAGATCAACTGAAATATAGTGGAGATATGGGGAATCAAGGTCAAATCAGATGAAGTAGACCCTGGTGTAAATGTAGTAGTGCTCCACTGTCGAGATAGCAAGGAAGCCACATGCTGAGATATCTGCTCCATCTGATCATCAGCCAATCTGAACTCTGAAGGAGGTGCTCTGCTCTCTGGCTGATGTACTGGTGTGTGCCTCCTGGTAAACTCTGAAGGGCCAGCCTCTGGATCTGGAACGAACTGGATATCTGGAGATGCAGCCCTGAAGTCATGGAGAGGAGATGAGGGACCTTCTTCTTCAGCTCTGTCTTCTACTCTATCCTCAGCTCTCTCCTCAGAACCCTTGATCCAACCACCATCAGTTTTAGTAAATTCCATGCGATGCAGAGTATGTTGGTTGATGGTGTCTACGTGAGAAAGCTTAGCAGATGCCTCCCCCTCAAAACTGACTCCAAACCTCCTGAAAACTAGTGTAAGGGCCATACCAAAAGGCAGATGTGCCTTGGATCTGTTCAGTGTCTCTTTCATGGCCTCAATCATTAAAGCAGGAAGGTTCAATGGGGTTTGAGTGATCACATGAAATATTATACAAATATCTCTGCCAGAAAGGAGGCCATGCCTACCACTCCTAGGGAAGAAGAGCTTTGTCACTAATTGATGTAAGATCCTCATTTCAATTGACAAAATTTTGGCTTCCAATTTATTCAAACTTCCCGAGTAGGTTCCTCCTAGAATTACACTGATCCCCTCTTCCTTCACTGGGAGTTCCATGTAAGAATATCCCTCACAGGGCAAATGAAGTATCTCTTTCAAGATAATAGGATCCAGACAAATATCTACACCCTTAACTGTAGAAGTCACTGTTCCATTGCCATCATGCAAATTTTGATAAAATTCTCTAACTAGGTCTACAAAAGTGACTTCCTTGAGAGAGCAGTAGAAACCCCAACCCTAGTTTTTTATCTTTGTTCCAAAGGTGAAACCCTCTTTTTCAAAGAATCTAAAATCCACATTCTTTCCGGTTTCAACCTTCCTATCAGATAGAGGGATTTTACTAGGGCTAAGGGGAGACTGAGAGGGACCTTGAGCTGACACAGAAGCCGGAATGGGAGCAGTGGAGGACTGAGCAGCTTGTCTTTTTCTGCGGATATTTTCTTCTAGCTCACGGACCGATTTTCTTCTCTGAGGGAGCTTCATCTTTGGAGCCATTCTCACCACAGCAGCAGGCAGGGAGACTCGAAGGATCAAGTGGATGAGTAGAAGAAGGGTTACAAAAGGATGGAGAGTGATTTTGGCGGAGAGAAGAGGCGGTTTTGAGAAGAACGGTGGAGACTAGGGCACGCTCCAACCGCTTCAATCAAAGGGGAAAGATGCGAAAATCTCCTTTTCCAGGCGGTGATTTGTGGTGGAGAGGAGAAGGGAGAACAATCTTGAGCTAAATCCTTGGTTTTGGAGAGAATGAGGATGAGGATGACGGTTCTTGGAGGGAGGAAGACGAAGAGAATGAGTCGGCTCATGAACAGGCTTCAAATTAAAAAGAAAGAGCCCGTGGGAAGTTGGCAATAATTTCAAGTATGCCCTAGGGTCGACCCTAGGGGGTCGACTCATGAAACTCAAAAAATCAAAAAAATATGAATAATTTCCGAAAAAAAATTTAAAATTTTGGGAGAAGGAATTTTGCTCAGAGACAAGTTTTGAGAATGATAATCTCGAGCTTTTGGGACCAAGAGAGATGATGGAAATTGAGCTCAAAGAATTTTTGATATCAAATCTTTGGAATTGGAGAAATATTTAGGCATAAGGATCAAGAATTCCTAGATTTCTCCTAATTTCACAGAATCTATCCTCACTAAGGGCCTTTGTAAAGATATCAGCTAATTGATTTTTAGTGCAAACATATTCAAGAATTATATTTTTATTTTGAACATGTTCTCTTATAAAATGATGTCTTATTTCAATATGTTTGGACCTTGAGTGTTGAATTGGATTTTTAGATAGATTTATGGCACTTGTGTTGTCACATCTTATTGGTGTTTCATTAAGTTTGATTTCAAAGTCTTCGAGTTGTTGCTTAATCCACAAGATTTGAGCACAACAACTTCCAGCTGCAATATATTCGGCCTCAGCCGTAGACAGTGCTACCGAATTTTGTTTCTTGCTAAACCAGGAGATTAGGTTAACTCCAAGAAATTGGCAAGTTCCACTTGTGCTTTTTCTATCTAATCTACATCCAGCAAAATCAGCATCTGAATATCCTAATAAATCAATTAGTGAGTCTTTAGAGTACCATAACCCTAGAGTTTGAGTACCATTCAAGTATCTAAGGATTCTTTTAACAGCATTCAAATGAGATTCTTTAGGATTAGATTGATATCTAGCACACAAACAAACACTAAACATGATATCAGGCCTACTTGCAGTTAAATATAATAAAGAGCCAATCATACCTCTATAGTATTTTAAGTCTACACATTTACCTTCATCATCCTTGTCAAGCTTACATGAGGGGCTCATGGGTGTGCCAATTGGTTTGGAGTTCTCTATTCCAAATCTTTTGAGTAGTTCCTTGGTGTACTTGCTTTGGGTGATGGAGATTCCCTCTTTTGTTTGTTTGATTTGGAGTCCGAGGAAGAAGGTAAGTTCTCCCATCATGCTCATCTCGAACTCCCCCTGCATGAGCTTAGCAAAGTCTTAACAAAGAGATTCATTAGTAGACCCAAAAATTATGTCATCAACATAAATTTGTATTACTAACATATCATTTTGATTTCTTTTAATAAAGAGGGTTGTATCTACATTACCTCTTGAAAAACCATTATTCAGTAAAAATTTGCTTAGCCTATCATACCAAGCCCTAGGTGCTTGTTTTAATCCATATAAAGCTTTATTTAATTTAAAAACATGATTAGGAAAAGCATGATTTTCAAATCTCGGGGGTTGTTCTACATAGACTTCTTCAGCAATATATCCATTTAAAAAAGTACTTTTGACATCTATTTAAAATAATTTGAATTTCATAAAGCAAGCATATGCAAGTAGAAGTCTAATAGCTTCTAATCTAGCAACAAGTGTAAAGGTCTCATCAAAATCAATTCCTTCTTCTTGATTATATCCTTTAGCAACCAATCTTGCTTTATTTCTAATTACATTACCATGCTCATCTAATTTGTTCCTAAAGACCCATTTTGTGCCAATTATTGAATAATTTTTAGGTCTAGATACTAAAGTTCAAACATTATTTCTTTCAAATTGATTAAGTTCCTCTTGCATTGCATTAATCCAATTATGATCATTTTTAGCTTCTTCAATAGTTTTAGGTTCAAGATGAGATACAAAAGCACAATGATTAAATACATCTCTAAGTGAAGAACGAGTTTTTACCCCATGCATAGGATCATCAATAATTAACTCCTTAGGGTGATTGTGAACATACCTCTATTCCTTGGGTAGGTCATTTGTACCTTGAGGTTGTTCTTGAATTTCTTCACCTCTCTCATCTTGTTTGTCTTCTTGTTCCTCGTCCTCTTGAGTTGTTGAATCTTTCAGAGTGATCTCTTTCATTCTTTCTATTAGAAGATCTGCATCATCAACACCCTCATTCTTTCTTGAAGGAAGATCGTTAGATTCATCAAAAACAACATGTATGGACTCCTCTACTACTAAAGTTCTTTTGTTAAAAACTCTAAAAGCTTTACTAGTGGAGGAGTAACCAAGAAAGATTGCTTCATCTGATTTTGCATCAAATTTACCAAGTCTTTCTTTACCATTATTTAGTACAAAACATCGGCAGCCAAAAACATGAAAATATGCAATATTCGATTTTCTTTCTTTCCAAAGTTCATAGGGGGTTTTCTTTAAAATTTGTCTAATCAAAGCATGATTTAAAATGTAACATGCTGTGTTAATTGCTTCCGCCCAAAAATATCTTGGAAGGTTGCTTTCACAAAGCATGGTATGGGCCATTTCTTCTAAGGTTCTGTTTTTCCTTTCAACTACCCCATTTTGTTGGGGTGTCCTAGGAGCAGAGAAGTTATGGCCAATTCTATTTTCATCACAAAAATTTTCAAAGTCTTGATTTTCAAATTCAGTTCCATGATCGCTTCGAATATTTTGAATTGAAAATCCTTTTTCATTGGTGACTTTTCGATAAAATTTAGTGAAAATGTGAAAAATTTCATCTTTGTGTGCTAAAAAGAAAATCCAAGTAAAACGAGAGTAATCATCTATAATTACAAAACCATATCGTTTTCCTCCTAGACTAGTGGTTCTAGTTGGTCCAAATAAGTCCATATGCAAAAGCTCTAAAGGTCTAGAAGTTGAAACAACATTTTTGGATTTAAATGAAACTCGTGTTTGTTTACCTAGTTGGCATGCATCACAAATTCTATCTTTTTCAAAATTCAGTTTAGGCAAGCCAAGAACTAATTCTTTCTTAATTAATTTTGAAAAAGAATGCATGCTAATGTGTGCAAGTCTACGATGTCAAAGCCAACTAGTCTCATTAACTTTAGCATTCAAGGATACTAGGCATTGCATGTTTATTTTGGCTAAATCATTTAAATCTACCATATAAATATTGCCATGTCTATGTCCAATAAATTTAATGCCATCGTTAATAGGACTAGTTACAATGCAAACAGATGATTCAAAAACAACTTTATACCCTTTATCACAAAATTGACTAATGCTTAGTAAATTATGCTTTAAACCATTAACTAGCAAAATATTTTCAATGTATTTGGAGGGAGTGATACCAATGTTACCTATCCCGATGATCTTTCCTTTGCCATTGTCTCCAAAGGTGACCATCCCTCCATCCTTAGCATCAAGCGTGATGAATTGTGATTCATCACCAGTCATGTATCTCGAGCATCCACTGTCAAGATACCATTTTCTGTTTCCTCCTTGGGATGCTAGACACACCTGCAAGCAAAAGTCAAGTTTTTGTTTTAGGTACCCAAGCTTTCTTGGGTCCTTTTTGGTTAGTCATAATGGTTCCTTTTGGAACCCATATTTTCTTTATAGTTGAGTTTGCAGATTTGTTAAAGAGGCAAGTGTATGACTTATGTCCTACTCTACCACATTTGAAACAAGTAATATTGGTAGACTTGTTACTTAAAGAGTTTACATAAATATTTTTCAGATATTTTTGTTTCTTCAAGGGGTTATAGCCAAGTCCAGCCTTATCATATACGGCTTTTTGATTATCAAGAATCATATTGAGTTTGTTTGAACTTAAGGTGAACTTTTCTACTATTGGTTTCAGCTTGGCAATTTCATTCTTTAAGCTTTGGTTTTCTTGAAGCAAGGTGGATTTTTCAATTGAAAAGTTTTCAGCTTGTTTCAATAAGGATTGATTTTTTAATTTCAGCTCTTTATTTTTCATCCCTAGTTTCTTTAATTCATCAACTAAATCATAGAATGCTTCATGCAATTCTTCAAATGTAAAGTCACTAGGGGTTTCGAAAATTACCTCATTTTCGTGTGCCATAAGGCACAGGTTGGCTTGTTCGGTTGAGATTTTTTCATCGGAGCTTGAGTCATCACTCGCACTCCATGTGGCCATCATGGCCTTCTTCTTGAACTTCTTGGGACCTTTCTTCAGTTGTGGACATTCGGATTTGAAGTGTCCCGGCTTCTTGCACTCGTAGCAGATAAGGGGTTGGTCTTTCTCTTTTTCTTTGCTTTGTTCCCCTTTTGTGAATGGCCTCTTCCTCATCCCCTGTTTCCTCTTTCTCAAAAATTTCTTGAATCTTCGGGTGATGAGAGCCATCTCTTCATCCTGTTCTTCATCTTCAGTGTCATCAGTTTCTTCATCAGGAGGAGCTGTGGATTTGAGGGCAATGGTTCTTTTCTTTTTGACTTCTTCCTCTTGATGTTGCTTCATGCTTAGCTCATGAGTCATCAAAGATCCAAGAAGCTCTTCTAGAGGTAGAGTGTTCAAGTCCTTGGCTTCTTAGATGGCAGTCACTTTGGCTTTCCAAGTTCTTGGCAAGGACCTGAGAATCTTTCTTACAAGCTCACTGTTAGTATAGGACTTACCAAGACTCTTTAAACCATTAATGATATCAGTAAAATGAGTAAACATTACAGTTATGGACTCATCATGCTCCATTTTAAACAATTCATATTTATGCACAAGCATGTTTATTTTAGACTCTTTTACTTGATTGGTTCCCTCATGGGTTACTTCTAACCTATCCCATATTTCTTTAGCAGATGAACAAGTAGAAATGCGATTAAATTCATTTGCATCAAGAGCACAATAAAGTACATTCATTGCTTTAGCATTTAATTGGGTCATCTTCTTATCAACCTCATCCCATTCTTTCTCGAGTTTGGTTGATTTCTCACCATCAATAATTTTAGTGGGTGTGTGAGGACCGTTCACTATGATACTCCACATATCATAGTCGAGTGCTTGAATGAATATTTTCATCCGAGCTTTCCAATAGGTGTAATTAGACCCATTGAAAAGTGGAGGTCGGTTGGTGGATTGCCCCTCGGCAAGAGAAGTACCGACGTGGGTTGCCATAGATCTTTGGCTCTTTGATTGTTTAGATCAAAGACGGGCTAGAGCACCGGGCTCTGATACCACTTGTTGCCCAGCTATGCAACCCAAGAGGGGGGGTGAATTGGGTTTCTAAAAATTTTGAACTTAATTAATGACTTATGATTAATGTTTGTCAATAGCTAAATGAATGAAGAGAATAACCTTAATTTAAGATTAATTGCCAAAAGCAAGAATGCAAGGAAATAATGAAGAGTTAAAGAGAAGCAATTATGCACACCACAAACAAGAGGATTTATAGTGGTTCGGTGCCAACCTTGCACCTACATCCACTCCCCAAGCTCCTACTTGGGAATTCCAATCCACTAAACTTGTATTCAACCCGAATACAAACGTCAAAAACTCCGACACTAGCTGTCCCAAGCTAGTCCACTTATTTTCCGGGTACAAGCCAACCCAATACACTCCGATTCTAGGTCGGATCAACCTTCCCTTGTTCTGGAACCCTTCCAAAACAAAAACAATCACTCAAAATGAGTAAAATAATTTATAGCACAAATAAGTACAAGAAAAGCTCCTTTAATGAGCGAATATAACTTTAAATACACTTTACTCAAGAGAAGAAGCCCCTTTTTGGATTTTCTCAAGGTGGATGGAGAATTGATTGAGCGCTTGAGGAGTTGGTGAGCTTGGATTGATGGCTTCTTGAAAGCTTTAAATGATCTCTTGATTAGGTCTGAAAAGTTGGCTTGAGAAACCCTTTTTCAAATTTTCTCTCTTGAATGCTCTCTTGAATGCTCTTCTTTTTCTTTTCAATCTCTTGCTTTCTCTCCTTGTGTTTCCCACCTTTTGAATCCTTTTATAGCTTTAAGAAATAGAGAAAAATATTTTAGGCTGAAAAAGAGCCATTAGACCATATTAAATGAGCATTAAAAGCACTTAAAATGGGTTAAAAACTAGCCGTTGCGGAAAAATCCCGTCACAGGGGTCGACTCATGAGTCGACTCATGCCTCAGGGGTCGACTCATGAGTCGACCTCTGTTGAAGCAACCAGAAAATAGGATTCTGTAATTTTTGGCCTAAAACTGTAGGGGTCGACTCATGAGTCGACTCATACCTTGAGGGTCGACTCATGAGTCGACTCTCAGGCCATGCCAAGCCAAAAATTCTGCGTACCAAACTGCTCATTGTGTCATGAGCTGACTCATGGGTCGACTCATGGATTTCAAACATGCATAACTTCAAAAATACAAGTCCAAAAATAATGAAATTTTCGCCAATAGATCACAAATCTTTTGTTCTACCAAATGATACTATTAAATCAGAGTTTTGGTAAAATTATGATTTTGCCCCTGAAGAGCACAAAGACTTTTCCAAATAAAAAATATTGGTACCCCTTCAATCTGCTTTGTAATCATCAAAATCAATCTAGGGAGCAACACTCGCCGTAACGTGAGCAAGGTCGAAGGCCTGGTTATTTGTAGACCGGATGGGGGGAGAGGCCTTACAGTGCCCATATGCGCCCCCACAGCCATGTTAGGGACAGGAGGAGAATCTCGCCCTAACATGAGCAAGGTTGAAGGCCCGGTTTTTTGTAGATCGGATGGGGGGAGAGGCCTTACAGCGCCCATATGCGCCCCCACAGCCATGTTAGGGATAGGAGGAGAACCTCACCCTAACATGAGCAAGGTCAAAGGCCCGATTATTTGTAGACCGGATGGGGGGAGAGGCCATACAGCGCCCATACGCGCCCCCACAGCCATGTTAGGGACAGGAGGAGAACCTCGTCCTAACATGAGCAAGGTCGAAGACCCGATTGTTTGTAGATTAGATGGGGGGAGAGGCCATACAGCGCCCATATGTGCCCCCACAACCCCGTTAGGAACAGAAGGAGAACCTCGTCCTAACCCGAGCTGAAATCGATCACATCAGAAATAGGGGAAGAACCTCGTCTCGACACCAATTAAGGTTCGGCCATTCGAGACCCGACACGAAAGAAGAAAACCTTCTCGGTGACCCTTCTACGCTACTGCGACTCCGTAAAAAGCTAGGGAGAACCCTTGCCCAAAAAAAAAAAAAGAAAAAAAAAAGAGAGAAGAATGAGGAAAATGTGAAGGAACAATGGCGGGCTACCCCAACGAAAAATGGAGGCCGAACTACACTAAAAGCCCAAAGGACCTCATCTCTATGAAGAGGGAGGAAGAGAAAGTAAGATCTACGGTCGCGAACAAAAGGCAAATCGACACGACGATGGCTAGGAATCTCCAAGCGATTGAAGGAACCAGATCTAGGGTTTCAGGGTTAGATCTTGAAACTTTTTCAAGATCATACAGCGGAAGACTAAAATAAATCAAAATTTATTTTTTAAGATCAGAAAATCTCTAGATCTAAGATCCTATTACATGATTATTACATAGTATTAAATCAAAAATTAAAATATATATAAATATAGTATGAACTACATGTTGATCATATCAACATGTTTCTATACTAGCTACATCTAATGTATGTATTAAATAATAGATCAGATCTATTACCTTGCAAGTTAGATACTCTAACCTCACTGATCCGGGCTTAAGGATGATGTTGCAAGCCGCACATGCGTCCGGCCTCTAGGAGTCGTCCACACGAGCCCACGAATCTCAATCAGAAGTCCTGCTTCAGGAAATCAGCACAGTATGCTAGAACTGCGCTGATCCTTCTTTGATGGTTGATCAGGTGCCTCCTTCTTCTTGATTTGGACTCTTCTAAAGATGAAAAGTAGAAGGAGGAGTTTCAGATCTGAGACACTCTCAGGAAACTCAAGATGGAGGGAGGAAAGATATGAAAATAAAAACCCTAGAAGAAGACCCTCTTCTTCTTCACGTTTTTCTCTCTAAATGCCCTAACTTGCATATTTTATATCTCCACGACTCAAAGGTATTTTTCTCTGATTTTTGGATGGAAGAAAGGTCTCTCATATCTATAACTTCTCCTAAAATTTCATGAAGAAATTCATTTTATATAGAGAGATATGATAGAGTCCTTATCTAGGTCAAACACCTAGTCAAGGCTTATCCAAACATGGCAAGTTAAGGGACGCCCAACTCTTGAGCACCTCCTCCATATTTTCGTGCATGGATCATCAGTAAAGGGTTCACAATGTAAACCCTAAAGGCCACGAAAATTCCAAAAAAAAATTTGGATAAATTCGGTGCAAAATTGAAAGAGTTTTGGATTTCTAAAACTCTATCTCATAGAATTCGAAATCCAAACTTATTCCTTTTAGATTTGATCCAAACCACCTTCCATGTAAGAAAGAAGAGAGGAGACCTTTTGTGAACGTGGGAGAGATCTGGGAGAGGGCTTTTGTCACACAAAATAAGTGGAGATTGGCGTTGAATAAGAGAGAGGGCGTGGAGAAGGTTTATGTGGCGCAAGGTGAAATCCTAGTCCTACTAGGATTCTGTCTCATAACTTGTTTTAATTTGGTTTCTCAAACCAAATCAAATCAAAATTAGATCAACCCAATTAAAATAAGTCTTAACCCAATTAAGAACCTAATTTAATCAGATTAAATTATATTTAAATCTGATTTAATTTTTTAATCAAATTAGAAATTAGATTGACCCAAGTCCTAGTTGAACTAGGACTAGTTTTTCCTTGCACTTGGCTTATCCAATAAACCAATTGGACTTGATCCAATCAAGCCCAAACCAAATCTAATTAAATCATATTTAATTAGACTTAATCTCAGCCCATTGGCTTAATCAAATTAAGCCAATTAGCAATCAAATTGCTAATCGATCCTCCTGCAACACTTGCACTGGGTTAAATATCAATCGTATTGATCATCTAACCCTAGAACGATTCTTAATCGTTGATCAACCATCTGATCGGATCATGAACTCTAATGTGTGTGATCTCATAGGTCCGAACCTAAGCCGGTAGCATAGGAACAAATTTTTATACCAATCGAAGTGACCATCTAGCAATGATACCCGACGACCGGATAGGTCGAATGTGTAGAACAACATCCTTAGAACCCATGCGGATATAGTTTTCATATAATTCATCCCCTTGACCAAAATGATCATAGGACACCCTAGAGTTTAACTGTCAACTCTGATCAGGTTGTCCACATTGTATTTCAAAATATCAAATCCATCTAATGGATTATCCTGGCCAAGGTTTTGCTAAATTGAAATACAGCGACTCATTCTTCTCCAACTCTTGGAGTGGTCAATCCCATCTCGATCACACTCTGACTTCGCAAGTACTTGACTGTGCCCAGAAGCCTTCCGTCCCTGAATTAGAAATTCAGTTAGTCCAGTACCAAAGCACAGTAAGTTGCTTGCAAGTTACTGAGGCGATCTCAAGTCTAAGGGACACTTATACCTATATCCTATCAGAGACATTCTCGACAGTAGAATGCTCTGGAGTTGGTCACGTTCAATGACGATGTACCCTTACATCTCACCTGTATGCCATACCAGTGTCTCCACACTCTTTGGTTAAGAGGACAACCAACCCATATGGCCTACAGCGACCTATGCTCGATAGAAGCTGTCGTCCTTATTAACAGCCTATCATTTGGTCGTGAACAGTTTTAAGGACTAATCGATAAATCCTCTCTTTATCAAATCTAAATAGTCCTAAGGACTTCATCATAACAACGGAGTTCATTAGAAGATGAAAGCTTATGATGAAAATGTCAAATATATTTTATTTATTAACAAATCAATTACAATACTTGGTTGCTCAACCGTCAACAGCTTGACGATTGACTTTTTGGGACACATTTCTCAACAACTCCCACTTGTCCTAAAGCCACTCGGCACAGTATCTAATACCCATCTTCGACTTGTGGTTGTTGAACTCCTTTATTGCCAAGGCTTTAGTGAAGGGGTCGGCTAGGTTCTCCTTTCCGTCGATCTTCTGAAGGTCGATGTCACCTCGATCCACGATCTCTCGGACCAGATGGAAGCGGCGCAAGATGTGCTTCGTCCGCTGATGTGCTTTGGGTTCCTTCGCCTGAGCTATGGCACCAGTGCTGTCGCAATAGAGCAGGACCGGACCATCGAGGGAGGGTGCTACTCCGAGCTCGTTGATGAATTTCCTCAGCCACACAGCCTCCTTCGCGGCATCTGATGCGGCGATATACTCTGCTTCACAAACAGAGTCTGCCATAGTATGCTGCTTGGAACTCTTCCAGCAGATGGCTCCACCATTCAGAGTAAAGATATAACCCGACACGCTCCTGCTGTCATCATGGTCAGATTGGAAGCTGGAGTCCGTGAACCCCACAAGTTTCAGATCTGACTCGCCATAAACCAACCATTGGTCCTTAGTATTTCTCAAATACTTAAGGATGGCTTTAACCACTTTCCAGTGATCTTCTCCAGGATCAGATTGGTATCTACTCACTACTCCTAGTGAGTATGCCACATCTGGTCTTGTACATGTCATGGCGTACATGATAGATCCCACGGCTGAAGCATATGGGACTCTACTCATACGCTCTCTCTCTTCAGGAGTTGTCAGACAATCCTTCTTAGAGAGAGAAATTCCTTGGCCTATCGGTAGATAGCCCTTCTTGGAATTCTCCATGCTGAACCTCTTCAGCACAGTGTCTATGTACATGGACTGGGATAACCCAAGCATCCTTTTAGATCTATCCCTATAGATCTTCATCCCTAAGATGTAGGATGCTTCACCTAAGTCCTTCATGGAGAACTGTGATGACAACCAAACTTTTATTCCCTGTAGTGCGGGGATGTCATTCTCGATTAAGAGAATGTCATCCACGTACAAGACAAGGAATACCACAACTGGACCATTTGCCCATTTATAGATGCAGGGCTCTTCTCCATTCTTAATGAAGCCATACGTTTTGATCACCTTATCAAAATGCATGTTCCAACTCCGAGAAGCTTGCTTCAGTCCATAAATGGATCTCTGAAGCTTGCACACCTTGGACTCATCTGTGGATGTAAACCCTTCAGGGTGTATCATATACACCTCTTCAGTCAGCTCTCCATTCAGGAAAGCTGTCTTTACATCCATCTGCCAGATCTCATAATCCAGATGGGCAGCTATTGCAAGCATTATCCGAATAGATTTGAGCATTGCCACAGGAGAAAATATCTCGTCATAGTCAATACCATAACGTTGACGATACCCCTTGGCAACCAGACGGGCTTTATAGGTCTCCACCTTTCCGTCTGCGCCCCTCTTCCTTTTGAAGATCCATTTACACCTAATGGGTTTAACCCCTTCAGGTGGGTCAACCAATGTCCATACATCGTTGACCTTCATGGACTCCATTTCGGATTTCATGGCTTCAAGCCATTTCTCAGAATCAGGTCTCTGCATAGCATCCATATAGGTGATCGGATCCTCATTATTCTCATCAAGTTCGATGGGATCACCGTCCCGGACCAAGAAACCGTAGTATCTGTCTGGCTGACGCGGTACTCTACCGGATCGTCTTAATGGTACAGGTATATTGGGCTCCAGATCTGATCTAATCATATCCGACTCAGGTTCAGCTATTGGTGTCGGTCCTTCTACCTGTTGAACTTCATCAAGTTCAACCTTAGAGGCAACGGTTCCTTCACCAAGGAACTCCTTTTCTAAAAAGATTGCCTTAAGGCTGACGAACACCTTTTGTTCATCAGCATGGTAGAAAAAATATCCTTTTGTCTCTTTGGGGTACCCTATGAATGAGCATTTGTCAGACCTAGGTCCAAGTTTGTTTGTGACTAATCGTTTGACATAGGTCGGGCACCCCCAGACCCTAAGGTGTGAAAGTGCTGGCTTATGTCCCGTCCATATCTCATATGGAGTCTTAATTATAGACTTACTTGGAACCCTATTTAACAGATAACAGGCCGATTCGAGTGTATATCCCTAGAAGGATATCGGCAAGCTAGCAAAACCCATCATGGATCGGACCATGTCTAACAGAGTCCGATTCCTCCTTTCAGACACACCATTATGCTGTGGTGTTCCTGGAGGAGTCCATTGGGAGAGAATCCCATTCTCTCCTAGATATGTGAGAAATTCACTAGAAAGGTACTCTCCTCCTCGATCAGATCGAAGAATTTTAATACTCTTCCCAGTTTATTTTTCTACTTCACTTCAGAATCGTATGAACATTTCAAATGAATCCGACTTATGTTTCATCAGATAGACATATCCATATCGGGATAGGTCATCCGTGAAAGTTATGAAGTAGAAATATCCATCTCTAGCACTGGTGCTCATGGGCCCACATACATCAGTATGTACTAGGCTCAAGAGCTCAGTAGCTCTCTCACCTTTTCCAGTAAAAGGTGACTTGGTCATTTTACCAAGAAGACAGGACTCACAGGTTGGAAGTGATTCACAATCACTAACTTCGAGGATTCCCTCTTGAGTCAACCTGTTTATTCTGTTCTTGTTTATATGACCTAGCCTACAGTGCCATAAGTAGATATCTGACACACTATCTAATCTAAGGTGCTTGCCAGTAGAATAGACTCTTATCAGGCTTGACCTTTTTGGTCTGGCTCTGCACTGATGTCCTAGCCTGAACTTGCACCTTCTTTACTTTCTTCTTCTTGTTCTTCTTCATTTTCTTAAAAGGTCGAGAACCAGAAGACGAACCTCCCACTAAATTCACCGACTCCTTGAGGAGTTGGTGATCTTTCTCAAAGTTCTGAAGCAACCCCAGTAACCCATGGTAGTTCTCCTCAGGCTTTGTCATTCTATAATGAGTAAGGAATGGGAGATTAGACTTAGGCAGCGAGTTCAGTATTGCATCTTTCCCAAGCTGCTCATGCAAGAAAAAGTCGAGCTTGCTCAATCATTTCATCAGCTCGATCATGTACAATACATGATTAGTGACAGAGGCACCATCCCGTATTTTGGCGTTGAAGATGGCACAACTAGTCTTGTGCCTCTCCACGTCATCGGGTGTGCCAAAGACATCCTCCAACACTTGAAGCTTGTCCTTTGGCTGAGCCGTCTCGAATCTGCGACTGAATTCGTCGCTCATGATAGCCAGCATGATACAGCGCACCGTGGTCCAATCACTGAGCCACTTCTGGTAAGTGTCTCTGATTGTTCCACGTGCATTGACAGCTGGCTCCTCAGGTGCAGGATCTATTATCACATATAGGATCCGTTCATGCTCCAGGACTATCTTCAACTTTCGGTACCAGCTATCGAAGTTGGGTCCCACCAACTTATCATTGTCCAATAATGATCGGAGCGATAAGGAAGTGGCCATATTTGCACAAAGGAGAACCATAACCTAATTAGTAATTGATTCATTAAACCTAAAGATTTGGACTTTAATCAAAAGGTTTCTCCTACTATTTTATTCGAATTGGTAGCCTCTACCTCCAACTCGAGGAATTACCCTAATTCCTTAGCGGGTACTAGAATCCACTTAGACTGCACACAAGCCCAACTTTGGTTGGTCAACCCATGTACATCTAAGGGTAGGTTCATAACCAATTGTTTCTCTAAACAATTTCTAGTAATTTTAATTTTGCCCCAGAAACCTAATCAGTAGGCTTTGGCCTCCACTGTAAGGATCCGGTTAGGTCCAACCATTAACATGATCATACTTGGTGTATCTAACCAACGAATGATTAAGCCCAACTTTGGTTGGCTCACCTAACCACCATTAGAGAGACACTTCCAAGTCATCATATGATGAGTGATAATTCCATTAGTCAACAAGCACCAGGCCTTTGGGTCTGCAATGATTATTGAGTTAATGGACTCATTATCAAACACCTTAATGGAAGGCTATGACTCAGTTATCTCCATAACTTTGTCATTTTAAGGACCTAATAATTTTAGAGGATTTAAATAATTTAGAGGATGAAGTCAGATGAACCAGCTTATCATGATCCTCCCACTGGCTTCACCAAGTCAGCTTAAGGGAGACCAGGGCTGGTCTAGGAGCACCTAAATCAGTCACACTGATTTACCTAGCTGACATGGGTCAGCTCGAATAGTCAAGTGATCCGATCAAAACATAATTTCACCAAGAGGTCAGGTAAGTTCGATCAGTGGGAGGGTCTGCCAAAGCTTGCCTTAGACACCATCAGAAATGGCCAGGTAAGCGGGCTCCCAATTAAAAACCACCGGTCTGGTTTACCTTAGACACCAACTGGTTTAATTAGTTTCGATTAGATCAACCTAACAGTTCGTGCTAGATCGCTTAGCCAAAAATCAAGTCCATTTGGTTCTCGTTAAAGACATGGACTTGACCAACTACAACTATTGTAATTGATCTAGAGAATCCTTGACCTAATCTAAGACAACAATTGATTAGATTTAGTCAATTCTCTAATTAAGTCCATCTTTAATCTAACCATAGGTCTAACCCAATTAATGGACCTAATTCCCACTAACCCATTAACCCAATGTGTTATGATTTGTGTCTTAGGTTCTTCAATTCACAATCCTAGAACCTAATCAAACAACTTCTTAATTCTTAATTAAGTTTTGGGCTGAGGGTTGGGTTCGGCTTTTCAAAAAATAATTTTCATATTTGTAAAATAATTTTACAATATGATTCTACCAACCATATTGCATGTTTGATTCATAATCAAGATGCAAGTGAAATAAACATGAAACTACTTTAGATCTAATCTAAACAGGTTCATGTAATTGAAATAATTTTAACTTTAAACAATTTCTTTGCACAAAAATTATTAACAAAGAGATTTTATTTTAGATTTAAATATATTTTAAATCTAATAAATCATAAATTTAATCTAGATCATATCTAATAAATTTATGATTAAAGATAGATCTACACAAACTAGGACAATCTTTGCACTGTAAGGGGTAAACCTTACAGCAGGACAACCTTGCAGTTTGTGATTGATTTAAAATTTTAATTTTAGATTTAATAATCAGATTATAAATTAGATCTAATCTAAAAATAATCTAAGCATGTATAAATAATCATGTAATAAAGAACCTGGGCTCTGATACCAATTGAGGGAACCAGATCTAGGGTTTCAGGGTTAGATCTTGAAACTTTTTCAAGATCATACAGCGAAAGACTAAAATAAATCAAAATTTATTTTCTAAGATCAGAAAATCCCTAGATCTAAGATCCTATTATATGATTATTACATAGCATTAAATCAAAAATTAAAATATATATAAATATAGTATGAACTACATGTTGATCATATCAACATGTTTCTATACTAGCTACATCTAATGTATGTATTAAATAATAGATCAGATCTATTACCTTGCAAGTTAGATACTCTAACCTCACTGATTCGGGCTTAAGGATGATGTTGCAAGCCGCACACGCATCCGGCCTCTAGGAGTCGTCCACACGAGCCCACGAATCTCGATCAGAAGTCCTGCTTCAGGAAATCAGCACAGTATGCTAGTACTGCGCTGATCCTTCTTTGATGGTTGATCAGGTGCCTCCTTCTTCTTGATTTGGACTCTTCCAAAGATGAAAAGTAGAAGGAGGAGTTTCAGATCTGAGACACTCTCAGAAAACTCAAGATGGAGGGAGGAAAGATATGAAAACAAAAACCCTAGAAGAAGACCCTCTTCTTCTTCACGTTTTTCTCTCTAAATGCCCTAACTTGCATATTTTATATCTCCATGACCCAAAGGTATTTATCTCTGATTATTGGATGGCAGAAAGGTCTCTCATATCTCTAACTTCTCCTAAAATTTCATGAAGAAATTCGTCTTATATAGAGAGATATGATAGAGTCCTTGTCTAGGTCAAACACCTAGTCAAGGCTTATCCAAACATGGCAAGTTAAGGGACGCCCAACTCTTGAGAACCTCCTCCATATTTTCATGCATGGATCACCAGCAAAGGGTTCACAATGTAAACCCTAAAGGCCACGAAAATTCCAAAAAAAAATTTGGATAAATTCGGTGCAAAATTGAAAGAGTTTTGGATTTCTAAAACTCTATCTCATAGAATTCGAAATCCAAACTTATTCCTTTTAGATTTGATCCAAACCACCTTCCATGTAAGAAAGAAGAGAGGAGACCTTTTGTGAACGTGGGAGAGATCTGGGAGAGGGCTTTTGTCGCACAAAATAAGTGGAGATTGGCGTTGAATAAGAGAGAGGGCGTGGAGAAGGTTTATGTGGCGCAAGGTGGAATCCTAGTCCTACTAGGATTCTGTCTCATAACTTGTTTTAATTTGGTTTCCCAAACCAAATCAAATCAAAATTAGATCAACCTAATGAAAATAGGTCTTAACCCAATTAAGAACCTAATTTAATCAGATTAAATTATATTTAAATCTGATTTAATTTTCTAATCAAATTAGAAATTAGATTGACCCAAGTCCTAGTTGAACTAGGACTAGTTTTTCCTTGCACTTGGCTTATCCAATAAACCAATTGGACTTGATCCAATCAAGCCCAAACTAAATCTAATTAAATCATATTTAATTAGACTTAATCTCAACCCATTGGCTTAATCAAATTAAGCCAATTAGCAATCGAATTGCTAATCGATCCTCCTGCAACACTTACACTGGGTTAAATATCAATCGTATTGATCATCTAACCCTAGAACGATTCTTAATCGTTGATCAACCATCTGATCGGATCATGAACTCTAATGTGTGTGACCTAATAGGTTCGAACCTAAACCGGTAGCATAGAAATAAATTCCTATACCAATCGAAGTGACCATCTAGCAATGATACCCGACGACCGGATAGGTCGAATGTGTAGAACAACATCCTTAGAACCCATGCGGATATAGTTTTCATATAATTCATCCCCTTGACCAAAATGATCATAGGACACCCCAGAGTTTAACTGTCAACTCTGATCAGGTTGTCCACATTGTATTTCAAAATATCAAATCCATCTGATGGATTACCCTGGCCAAGGTTTTGCTAAATTGAAATACAGCGACTCATTCTTCTCCAACTCTTGGAGTGGTCAATCCCATCTCGATCACACTCTGACTTTGCAAGTACTTGACTGTGCCCAGAAGCCTTCCGTCCCTAAATTAGAAATTCAGTTAGTCCAGTACCAAAGCACAGTGAGTTGCTTGCAAGTCACTGAGGCGATCTCAAGTCTAAGGGACACTTATACCTATATCCCATCAGAGACATTCTCGACAGCAGAATGCTCTGGAGTTGGTCACGTTCAATGACGATGTACCCTTACATCTCACCTGTATGCCATACCAGTGTCTCCACACTCTTTGGTTAAGAGGACAACCAACCCATATGGCCTACAGCGACCTATGCTCGATAGAAGCTGTCGTCCTTATTAACAGCCTATCATTTGGTCGTGAACAGTTTTAAGGACTAATCGATAAATCCTCTCTTTATCGAATCTAAATAGTCCTAAGGACTTCATCATAACAACGGAGTTCATTAGAAGATGAAAGCTTATGATGAAAATGCCAAATATATTTTATTTATTAACAAATCAATTACAATACTTGGTTGCTCAACCGTCAACAGCTTGACGATTGGCTTTTTGGGACACATTTCTCAACAGCGATGTCGACACCGAACCAATCAAAAGCACAAGAAACCCGATAATGACGACCTGATACAAAGATGAACAAGGAACCTTCGAGCAACATCGACATCACACGGGGCAAAAATGAAGGAAGTCCGACGCACGACAATTCAACACGACGTACGGGTAAGGTAACAAAAATCTTTTCATTTCATTAGCAAAATGTGTGTTACAGAGCCTGGAAGATCGAAAAAAACAACAACAACAACAACAAAAATAACAACGACAACAACAACGGCGACAACAAACAGACAAGCAGCAAAAGAAGATACTTAGAGGGACGAAGGACAAAAAGAGCCCTAAGGGGGCCCGGCTTCCTCCGACTTTGAACTTTTGGCTTCGGCCCTCATCAGGGAGTGCCTTAAGCTCTCGACTTCTCCTTCCAATTCCTTCTCTCTCATTAGCATTTCCATATATCTCTGATGAAGCCACTGGCTTTCGTTCTCCACCTCTCAATGCCTTTTTCTCAGGACCTCAGATTTCGCCTCTGTGTCCTTGACTGCCCGCTGCTCATATACCAGCTGGATCTTCAATTGCTGCAGTTCGGCCTTCCCCTCCCCAAGGGCGACAGATAGCTCTTCTACGGTTCTTCTCAGGGATTGGAGTTTGTCGGGGTTCTAAACGGGAGCAAACTGAGCTCCTCCAGCTAGCTGCCTTTGAAGGTGGGCAACCTCATCGGTCGCCATCCTGAGCCTCCCCTTGTATTCGTCCACCTGCTTGCACTAGCCGGCCCAATACACGTCATAGCTCGCCTCGACATCCTGGAGCTGTTGCTGAACGTCGGAGACCTTCTTCGACCATTCCCGGTCACTGTCGGCCCGAGTCAAAAGCCGGGATGAGCTTCCTTCCAACTGGCTAATCCTCTCCTGTGCAGCCGACAGCTCCACTCTGAGAGAACTGATCTTGGCAGCTTGAGCCCAAGATCGATCGCTGGCATGCTTCTTGTGTTCCTCGAGCTCCTTCTTGAAGTTTGCCTTCCTCCAGCTGTACTCGATGATTCCCTTCAAATAGAGGTTCCGAAAGTGGGTGGCCTCCGCGGTGGCTTCAGAGTGGCTCTCTCTCAACCTGTGAAGCTCGCCATCCATCTCCTTCGACCTTTTTGTCAAATGATGAACTTTCTTCTTTAGACGTTGGATTGTGGACTTCAGCGGAATCTTCTGTGGCAGGGGAAGCACTTCGGCAGGACACTACCATCGGGAGACAAAAGTGTCAAGGTGCATCTCATTGCATAAAGCCAAACAAAAAAAAAAGGGGGGGAGCAGAGTGGAGAAGCCCTCCAAAAGGAGAAATCCAATTTTATTGATTGAATGTTTCTTAAAGACAAGAGGAAAAAGAAAAATTACAATAAAAGAAAAATACAAAGTCAGAGGTCTTAGACCTCTGAGGTAGGAGTTGGGGAGCTCGGTGTCCCCGAAAGGGGGGCTGCGGTGGCAGTAGCAGTGGGAGAGGGACCAGCTTCATCTTCAGACGCCTCGCCCAAGAAGCTGAGATCGAGCTCGAAAAATTTCCTGACCACCTTTTCCTGGCAGAGCTCGAATCCTTTGATGAATGCTTCTTGGCCGAACTTAACGTTTAGGTCCCTCATCTCCGCAGAGGCCTTGAACTCCTCCATCGCTAGAACCCTGGCCTTTGAGACCAGGACCGGGATCTGCTCTGCTAAATTTGTGACCTCGGCCTCCGCCTTCCTCACCGTCTCCTCTGAGGTCTACTTCTCTTTCTCCAGGGCTTGCTTTTCTTTCTCCAGGGCCTCTTGGAGGGTGACTACCTCGGCTGCCTTTTCTTTGAGGCGAGCGACTTCGGCCCGATGACTCTCCTCTGCCTGGACAGCATTTCTCCTCGCCCGATTCATCGCCTCGATATTGGCAAGGAGCTGGTGCCCGATCTGCAAGGGTGGCTAGGAGGTCAGAACGAAGGTTGAGAAGCTAATTAAACGAAGGAGTGAGGAGAAGGGGGAAGGTGAATCTGTTTACCTCGAGAAAGGACCCTAGGGAGTCCCAAACTCACTGTTCGGGATTGGCGCGATCAATCCTCTGGACGACCTCGGGCAGGATGCAGCCGTCGATCAGCTACTTTATCAAGTCCCTGTCATTGAAGGGATTCTCCCCCGGCTCTTCTTCAGAACCATGAGATTCTTCGATGGCGGCCCGACGGCTACTCACCCTGCGGGCCACCGACTTCCTTCTCCTCCCCCTCTCGACCCCCGGTGCCTCCACAGAACGGACCTCCGAAATGGAAACCTCAGTGGGGGGACTCCTTGAAGAGGCCCGGGGAGCCGGAGGTTCGGCATCCGAAGGAACGTCGACTGCGAAGACCGCCTGAGCAGGCGTGGCCGAGCTCGTCTCCTCTGTTCTGGCCTTCTTTGCCGATCCGGAGGCCGCGGCGCCTTTCCTTTTGTGAGCCTTGAGGCCCCTGGTGAGCATCCGTGCTGCTTCAGCGTCCATTCCTAAAAAAAAAAAAAATCATCAGTGATGGGGTGAAAAAGGAAGAAGTGACACGCAAAAAAAAAAAAAAGAAAGAGAAGAAGAGCGGGAGAAAAGAAGAGGAAAGGAAAGATGGGATATTCGCAGGATCCAGGGGACTCAAGCCGATGTTGAACAAAAACTGCTCCTTCAGAAGGTTGGGAAGGGAAGGAGCCGAACAACCAAGAAGCCTCCGGGCGGCCTGAAGGTCGTCCTCCCCCAAGCTAGGAGCCCTGCGGACAGAGTCCCTTAGCGAGCCCCAAGGGGGCAATCCCAGCCTCAAGGTCGGGCAATGGATGAAGAGGTACTTTCCCTTCCAGTTGTGGATTGAAGAGGGAGCACCTTTCAGCAACCTCTTCTTGCCAAACTGAGGGGAGAAATACCACCAGTCCTTCGTCGAGGGGTGGCGCTTGAAGGTGTAAAAATGCCTAAACAAAGAAAGAGATGGCTGAACTTCGACTACGTGGCAAAGGGAGAGGAACCCTCTCAAAAACCTAAAGGAATTCGGTGCTACTGAAGCTAAAGAAATGTCTAAAAAGCGAAAAAGGATGACGACAAAGGATAGAAGCGGAAGCCGGAGTCCGACACGAAAGGCCTCCTGATACAGGCAGAAACAGTCAGGTGGAGGGGTGCTAGCCCGATCGGCGGGACCAGGAAGCTCCAGATCGTACTCCGGAGGAACTCCATACTGAACCCTTATCAGTAAAAGTTCCTCTGGAGTCAGAGAACAAGGAATGGCACTCGGTGCAAAAATTGAGCGAGGCCCAGCCCTAGATGTGGGTTCATCTACAGTGTGGGGGTCCTGGGGGGCTGAGGCAGACGAGCTTCTGGAACCACTAGAGGCGGAGGTGCCAGAAGACATTTCAAACAAAGGCCCTAAAAATCCTGGAGAAATCGGGCGGGACAAGAGGCGAAAGGTTTGCGGGGGACCAAACCAGAGGAATGCGGCAGAAGAAAAATGGAGGAGAAAGGGCACCTAGATGGCAAGAAGAAAAATGAAAGTTTCGGGACTAACCTAGATCGCTCCGAAGGATGCAGAGGGGCGAGGATAGGCATGACTCGAAGAACGCCTAGGGCCAAGGTGGACGCCAAAGAGGGTCAGAGCTCTCGGAGAGAAGGCAGACACTGACAGAACTCTCAGGCAGAATGAGACTCCTGGAGGCGGAATGGTGGGTTTAAATAGACCCTGGGATCCGGCGCCATAATGATCGCGGATCTCCCCAGGCCGACCCCCACTCGCCACATGTCCCACTCGCCATCGCAGGCGGCTAAAAGTGGCTGACAGCTGACAGAGCCATTACTGTGCCGTACCTAGGCCAACGCTCCAACGGGAATTTTGAAAGGTCCCTTCGGATCGCTCCGATTCGAAAAGACTCCAGCACGCGCGCATTAAATGCCAGAATATCTGAGGGCGATCGTGCACGGGATTCAAGGGGACAACTTCGGCTGTGAAAATTTCTCTGTACTTCCTTCATTCGAAACTCGAACTTGGAAGTAGGGGGACTGGTGTTGGGTATAAAATACCCCCCAGTCGAAGTTCGTGACAGGAATGACCCTCCGGGGATTCTACCGACTTCCGACCTTCGGCGACATCTCTCCAAACCGCACTGGCGGCCGAGCCTCCGCAACACTCCCAAGTTTTGCCGACGGATAAGCCCCCACCAGCGTCGACCGGATTCTTCACGACGGACAAACTCCACCCAAGTTTCCATGATGATCGACCGCTTTCTAAACTTCGCCCGAACTCCTACGGGAGCCGGACCTCGTCTCCGACTCCGGCTGCAGGAAGACTTCGACCAGACTCCTACGGGAGCCGGACCTCGTCCCCGACTCTGACTGCAGGAAGACTTTGATCGGACTCCTACGGGAGCCGGACTTCATCCCCGACTCCGGCTGCAGGTAGACTTCGTCCGGACTCCTACGAGGGCCGGACTTCACCCCCGACATCAATTGCAGGTAGACTTCGCCCGGACTCCTACGGGAGCCGGACTTCACCACCGACGTCAATTGTAGGTAGACTTCACCCGGACTCCTACGGGAGCCGGACTTCATCCCCGACTCTTGCTGCTGGAGGACTTCGTCCGGACTCCTACAGGAGTCGGACTTCGCCCCCGACGTCAATTGCAGGTAGACTTCACCCGGACTCCTACGGGAGCCGGACTTCATCCCCGACTCCAGCTGCAGGAGGACTTCATCCGGACTCTTATGGGAGCCAGACTTCAACCCCGACTTCAATTGCAGGTAGACTTCGTCCGGACTCCTACGGGGGCCAGACTTCGCCCCCGACTTCAATTGCAGGTAGACTTCGCCCGGACTCCTACGGGAGCCGGACTTCGCTCCCGACTTCAATTGCAGGTAGACTTCATCCGGACTCCTACGGGGCCCGGACTTCGCCCCCAACTTCAATTGCAGGTAGACTTCGCCCGGACTCCTACGGGAGCCAGACTTCACCCCCGACGTCAATTGCAGGTAGACTTCACCCGGACTCCTACGGGAGCCGGACTTCATCCCCGACTCCGACTACTGGAGGACTTCATCCGGACTCCTACGGGAGCCGGACTTCGCCCCCGACTTCAATTGCAGGTGGACTTCGCCCGGACTCCTACGGGAGCTGGACTCCGAGCTCCTACTGCAAGCGATCCACTCTGAGTTTTCGCTGCAAATGATCTACTCCAAATTTCTACCACGAGCGGTCCATGCCGAATTCCCACCATGAGCCTTTGTTCAAGCTTCCATTATGGATGAATTCCTTTCAAATTTCTATTACAGACAGGCCTTGGCTGGGACTCCTCGACAAATAATCCCCATGAGGGCTTTTACGGAGACTGGACTCCAACCGAGACCTGGACCCCCTGGCAGGCCACAGTAACGGCCACGACTCTGCTCCACTTCCTGCAACAGATTCTGTGCGGCTCCATCACTCCCTGGCTGGCCGCAGTAACGGCCATGACTCTGCTCCACTTCCTGCAACAGATTTTGCGTGGCTCCATCACTCCCTGGCTGGCCGCAATAATGGCCATGATTCTGCTCCACTTCCTGCGACGGATACCACACGGTTCCTCCACCCTCTAGCAAATCGTGACAACGGACGCCACTCCACTCCCCACAACAGACCCCATGTGGCATGTCCCGGTGATGGCCATGATTCCACTCCACTACTCTTCGCAACAAACTCCTCCTGACCCTGGGCAGCCCACTGCCAGACGGTTACAAACATCGCTATCAGTCTGTTGCTCCCTCCGCCTATAAAAGAGGGATCCCAGATACGTTATTCTCTAAGCTCTAACTTCTATCCCAAAACTCTGCTAAAATTTCTGTTCGAGCACTCCATTCTTGTTGAGGCAGAGAACTGACTTGAGCGTCGGAGGGTCTTGCCGGAGCAACCCCAACTCCGGTTTAGACTTCTTTTGCAGGTCCCGATGGCGGTCGCGACTCCCTCGACTCCAGCTTCTCCGATGCAGACAGATTTTTGCACCAACAGTTACTGTATAATTCATCCTTTTGACCTTTGTGTTTAGGATGACTCAAGGTTAAACTGTCAACCTTGATTAGATCATCCGAATCGTGCTCAACTCAAATAGTCCTGTGACTCCTCACAAAGACTACCCTGGCTAAGGTTTTGCTAAATTGAAAGACGATTGTACATAGCTCCTAAATTAGAGTGGTCAATCCCATCTTGATACACGCACCAACAAGTCAAGTACTTGACTACACCCAGCAGCCTTCCATCACTGAATTAGAAATTCAGATAGTCCAGTGCCTAAGTGCAGTGAGTTGCTTGCAAGTCACCATGGCGGTCTTAGGTCGGAAGGACATTTATACCCATATTCCATCGGAGCAAAACTTGACAGCAGAAATAGCTCCAGAGTCGGTCACGTTCAGTGCAGATGTACCCTTACATCTCACCTGTATGCCATACCAGTGTCTTGACACTCATTGGTTAAGAGGATAACCAACCTATATGGCACACAACGACCTATGCTTGATAAACGTTATCGTCCTTGGTAATAACGTATCATTTGGTCACGAACAGATTTAAGGACTAAATGATAAATCCTCCTTTGTCAACTCTAAATAGTCCTAAGGACTTCACCACAACATAGGAGTTCATTAGAAGATGAAATATTTTGTGATGAAAAATATCAAAATATTTTTTATTAATTCATAATTTATGTACATATACAAAAATGAGTACAACCGTCAACAGGCTGATGATTGGCTTTGGGATACTATTTCCAACAATCTCTCACTTGGCCTAAAGCCAATCGGTGCAGTATCTAATACTCATCTTTGACTTATAGTCATCGAACTCCTTCATTGCAATGGCTTTAGTGAATGGGTCGGTCAGGTTCTCCTTTCTGTCGATCTTCAGAAGGTCGACGTCACCTCGATCCATAATTTTTTGGATGAGATGGTAGCGGTGCAGAATATGCTTCATCCGCTGGTGTGCCTTGGGTTCCTTCGCCTGAGCAATGGCTCAAGAGCTGTCACAGTAGAGCAGAACTGGACCAACAAGGGAGGGTGCTACTCTGAGCTCGGTGATGAATTTTCTTAGCCACACCGCTTCTTTGACAGCATCTGATGCAGCGACATACTCCACCTCGCAAATTGAATTAGCCATTGTGTGTTGCTTGGAACTCTTCCAGCAGATAGCCCTACCATTAAGGATAAAAATAAATCCCGACACACTTTTGCTGTCATCGTGATCAGACTGAAAACTAGAGTCTGTAAACCCTATAAGTCTCAAGTCCGATTCACCATAAACAAGCCACTGGTCCTTAGTATTTCTTAAATACTTCAGGATGGTTTTAACAACCTTCCAGTGATTCTCCCCTGGATCAGATTGGTATCTACTGTTGACCAGCTATGCAACCCAAGAGGGGGGGGGGGTGAATTGGGTTTCTAAAAATTTTAAGCTTAACTTATGACTTATGAAAAATATTTGACAAAAGCTAAATAAATAGGGAGAGTAAAATTAATATAAGGCTAATGGCTAAAAGCTAGAATGCAAGAGAATAATGAAGAGTTAAAGAAGAGCAATTAGGCACACCACAAATAAAAAGATTTATAGTGGTTCGGTGCCAACCTTGCACCTACATCCACTCCCCAAGCTCCTACTTGAGAATTCCAATCCACTAATCTTGTATTCAATCCGAATACAAACATCAGAAACTCCGACTCTAGCTATCCCAAGCTAGTCCACTTGTTTCTCGGGTATAAGCCAACCCTATACACTCTGATTCAAGGTTCGAATCAACCTTCCCTTATTTTGGAACCCTTCCAAAATAAAAACAATAACACAAACAAAGTATAACAATGAATAGCACAAGTAAGCACAAAGAAAGCTCCTTTAATGAGCGTATGAGACTTTAAATACTCTTTACTCAAGAAGAAGAAGACCCTTTTTGATTTTCTCAAGGTGGTTGGAGACTAGAATGTGCACTTGAGGAGTTAGTGAGCTTGGATCAAAGGCTTCTTGAATGCTTTGAGTGAGCTTTTGCTTAGGGCTGAAAAATTTGCTTGAAATCCCTTTTTCAAAATCTCTCTTCTTGATTCTTGTTTTCTTTTCTTCTTGTTGATTTCCATCTTTTTGTCCCTTTTATAACTTTAAGAAATAGTGGAAAATATTCTAGGCTGAAAAAGAACCGTTAGACCACATTAAATGAGCATTAAAAGTACTTAAAACGGGTTAAAAACTAGCCGTTGCGGAAAAATTCCGTCACAGGGATCGACTCATGGGTCGACTCATGCCTGGGGGTCGACTCATGGGTCGACCTCTGTGGAAGAACAACAGAAAACAATCAGAAGATAAGGTTCTGTGATTTTTGGCCTAAAAACAGCAGGGGTCGACTCATGGGTCGACTCATGCCTTGGGGGTCGACTCATGGGTCGACTCACAGGTTGTGCCAAGCCAAAAAATCTACGTGCCAAACAGCTCATTATCATGAGTTGACTCATGGGTCGACTCATGATTTTCAAACATGCATATCTTTCAAAATATAAGTCCAAAAATAATAAAATTTTCACCAATGGATCACAAATCTTTTGTTCTATCATTTGATGCTTTCAAATCAGGGTTTTGGTAAAATTATAATTTTGCCTCTGAAAAGCAATAAGTCTTTTTCAAGTGAAAATCATTAGTACTCCTTTAACTGCTTTGTAATCATCAAAATCAATCTAAGGAGCAACAATCTCTTCCTTTTTGATGATGACAAAACACTTGAACAAAAGTATATATATGAATCAATGAGCATGAATTTCAAGGAATGAAATGCATTATAGGTAGTTTGAAGATAAATAAAAAATTTACTACCAACTTATAAGTGCATTTGCTTGAAAAGAAGATTGATTCTTTTGGCATGTGATACATGTGCCCATTTGCATAAACAATTTGCCTATTGCTTAATGATTTGAAAATTTGCTCATTTGATTATGTGATTCTGGTATCAGAGCAGAAAATTTATTTTTGTTATCAGAGCAAAGCAGAATTTACCTTAGGATTTGAAAATTGCGTGTTTGAAAATATCTCATTTGCTTGTTTTTCAATTTTCTTAACATCTTGAAAATTCGCTCATTCTCATTTGATTATTTAATTTTGGTATCAGAGCATGTTTAAAAATTAAGTGTATCAATGCATGTCTAAGAATTAATTTTAAAGTATATCAGAGCATGTCAAATTTTAAGTGTATCAGAGCATGTCTAAGAAGTAATTTTAAAGTTTGATACTTTTTTTTAATTTCTCCCAATCCACTCATTTTATTTTTAAGTCTTTTATCAATCTTGCTTTTGATATTTTTCTTTAATTTCTCCCCCTTTTTGACATCATCAAACATTGTTAACTCCCCCTCTTTTTTTGAATACATTTTCTCTCTCTCTTTTATTTCTTCAAACTTCTTATGCTAATCATTAATTTTATTGACATTAATGTTTACTCCCCCTGAATACAGCAATCATAAAATAAAATATACCATTGAGTACTAGCAATTCATAGTATTTTAAGCACGCTCATAATTGAAAGGAACTTAATTTAAAGGACATACATTAAAAGTCAAAGAGTAGATACATAATCAAAAAGTGATTGGTACCATAGCTGTTCCAATACATATTCCATAATATAAAAAGTCAACCAGTTAATATCATTACATGGCCCAAAAGATAGATCCTAGAAAGAACAACAGACAAGGCTAGCTACAAGGATCTAGTAGAGCTCATGACTAGATGGATCAGAATCAGATGGATCAGAGATGGGGTGGGGAGATGATGGATCATGACCAAGGACTCGTCCTCTACCCCGTCTGCCTCTGCCACGAGTGGAGGTGCTGGCACAAGTAGGTGGGCGAGATGATCCTGAAGGCTGAGAAGCCATAGACTGGACTGCAAGAGAGAGCCTGATGGTGTCAAGAAGGTTCAGAGCTCTCGAAACAGACTGAAGTAGTGCAGTGAACTGTGTAGAAGCATGCTCACTAGAGCCTCTGATCTTTCTCCTCAAGAAATCAAATCCACCCTCCAATACACCTCTAAGTCTGCCAGCCTCCGCAGTTAGGTCTGAGACCTCAATAGTGCACTCCTGTGGCTGTGGATGGGCCAGAGCTAACACTTGCCCCTGCAAGTCAAGTACTCTCCCAGTCAGTCTCAAAATGTAACCCTCGAGCTACTGAATCCGAACTGACTGATCTGAGATCATCTGAAAAATAGTGGAGATGTGGGGGATCAAGGTCTGATCAGATGCATCTAATGATGTGGATCCCGGTGCAAAGGCTGAAGTGCTCCACTGACGAGAAAGCAAGGAAGCCACATGCTGAGAAATCAGCTCAATCTGATCATCAGCCAATCTGAACTCTGAGGGAGGTGCTCTGCTGTTTGGCTGCTGAACTGGTGTGTGCCTCCTGGTGGACTCTGAAGGGCCAGCCTCTGGATCTGAAACAAACTGGATGTCTGGAGATGCTGCCCTGAAGTCATGGAGAGGTGATGAGGGACCTTCTTCCTCAGCTCTGTCCTCAACTCTGTCCTCAGCTCTCTCCTCAGCTCTTTCTTTTGTACCCTTGATCCAACCACCATCAATCCTAGTGAATCCCATGCGGTGCAGAGTGTGTTGGTTGATGGTGTCAGAGTGAGAGAGCCTAGCAGATGCCTCCCCCTCAAAACTAACTCCAAACCTCCTGAATACCAGTGTGAGGGCCATACCAAAAGGCAGATGTGCCTTGGATCTATTCAGTGTTTCTCTCATGGCCTCAATCATTAAAGCAGGGAGGTTTAAGGGGGTTTGGGTGATCACATGAAATATTATGCATATGTCTCGGTCAGAAAGGAGGTCATATCTGCCACTTCTCGGGAAGAAAAGCTTTGTTACTAATTGATGTAGAATTCTCATTTCAATTGACAAGATCTTGGCTTCTAATTTATTTAGACTTCCCGAGTAAGTTCCTCCTAAAATCACATTGATCCCTTCTTCCTTCACTGGGAGTTCCATATTTGAATATCCCTCACAGGGCAAATGTAGAATCTCTCCCAAAATAATAGGATCTAAGCAGATATCAATTCCCTTAACAGTAGAAGTTACTGTTCCATTGCCATAGCACAGATTCAGATTAAACTCTCTAACCAAATCTACATATGTAACTTCTTTGAGAGAACAGTAAAATTTCCAACCTTGGTTTTTGATCTTTGAACCAAAGGAGAAACCTTCTTTTTCAAAGAATCTGAAGTCCACATTCTTGCCGGTTTCTACCTTTCTGTCAGAGAGTGAAATTTTGCTAGGGCTGAGAGGAGACTGAGAGGAACCTGGTGCAGATGCTGAAGCAGGAATGGGAGCAGAGGAGGTCTAGGAAGCTTGCCTTTTCCTACGCACGCCTTCTTCCAGCTCACGGACTGATTTTCTTCTTTGAGGGAGTTTCATTTTTGGGGCCATTCTCACCACAAGAGCAGGCAAGGAGACTCGAAAGATCAAATGGGTGAGGAGAAGGAGGGTTATTAGAGGATGGAAAGAGATTTTTGGCGGAGAGAAATCCCGATTTGGAGAAGAATGGTGGAAGCTAGGGCACGCTCCAACCGCTTCAATCAAGGGAGAAAAATGCGAAAAGCTCCTTTCCCAAGGGGCGATTTGAGGTGGAGAGGTGATGGGAGAAGGATCTTGGGCTAAAACTTTGGATTTGGAGAGAACGAAGATGAGGACGACGAGTTTTGGAGGGAGGAAGACGAAGAAGGAGGGGTCGGCTCATGAACGGGCTTTAAGTTAAAAAGAAATGAACCCGTGGGATGTTGGCCAAAAATTTCAAGTATGCCATTGGGTCGACCCTAGGGGGTCGACTCATGATTCACAAAATTTCAGAAAAAATATGAATAAATTCCGAAAAAATTTAAATTTTGGGAGAAGAATTTTTGCTCAATGACAAGTTGTGAGAGGTATAATCTTGAGCATTTAAGTCCAAGAGAGATGATGAAATTGAGCTCAAAAAAATTTTGACATCGATTCCTTGGAATTGGAGAAATATTTAGGCAAAAAGATCA
>NC_026004.2:32078506-32100009 GCF_000442705.2 Elaeis guineensis | reverse complement strand
ACTTCGAATATTTTGAATTGAAAATCATTTCTCATTAGTGACTTTTCGGTAAAATTTAGTGAAAACATGAAATGTTTCATCTTTGTGTGCTAAAAAAAAAACCCAAGTAAAACGAGAGTAATCATCTATAATTACAAAACCATATCATTTTCCTCCTAGACTAGTGGTTCTAGTAGGTCCAAATAAGTTCATATGCAAAAGCTCTAAGGTCTAGAGGTTGAAACAACATTTTTGGATTTAAATGAAACTCTTGTTTTTTACTAGTTGGCATGCATCACAAATTCTATCCTTTTCAAAATTCAATTTTGCAAACCAAGAACTAATTCTTTCTTAATTAATTTTGAAAGAGAATGCATGCTAATTGTGCAAGTCTGCGATACCAAAGCCAACTAGTCTCATTAATTTTAGCATTCAAGGATACTAGGCATTGCATGTTTATTTTGGCTAGATCATTTAAATCTACCATATAAACATTACCATGTCTATGTCCAATAAATTTAATGCCATCATTAATAGGACTAGTTACAATGCAAACAGACGATTCAAAAATAACTTTATATCCTTTATCACAAAATTGACTAATGCTTAGTAAATTATGCTTTAAACCATCTACTAACAAAATATTTTCAATTATTTGGAGGGAGTGATACCAATGTTACCTATACCGATGATCTTTCCTTTGCCATTGTCTCCAAAGGTGACCATCCCTTCATTCTTAGCATCAAGAGTGATGAATTGGGATTCATCACCAGTCATGTGTCTCGAGCATCCACTGTCAAGATACCATTTCCTGTTTCCTCCTTGGGATGCTAGACACACCTGCAAGCAAAAGTCAAGTTTTTGTTTTAGGTACCCAAGCTTTCTTGGGTCCTTTTTGGTTAGTCATAATGGTTCCTTTTGGAACCCATATTTTCTTTATATTTGAGTTTGCAGACTTGTTAGAGAAGCAAGTGTATGACTTATGTCCTACTCTACCACATTTGAAGCAAGTAATATTAGAAGACTTGTTACTTAAAGAATTTACATAAATATTTTTCAGATATTTTTATTTCTTCAAGGGATTATAGCCAAGTCCAGCCTTATCATACACGGCCTTTTGATTTTCAAGAATCATATTAAGTTTATTTGAACTCAAGGTGAATTTTTCAACTAATAGTTTTAACTTAGCAATTTCATTCTTTAAACTTTGATTTTCTTGAAGCAGGGTGGATTTTTCAATTAAAATATTTTTATTTTATTTCAATAAAGATTGATTTTTCAATTTTAGATCTTTGTTCTTCATCCCTAGTTTCTTTAATTCATCAACTAAATCATAAAAAGCTTCATGTAATTCTTCAAATATAAAGTCACTAGGAGTTTCGAAAATTACCTCATTTTCATGTGCCATAAGGCACAGGTTGGCTTGTTCGGTTGAGTTTTCCTCTTCGGAGCTTGAGTCATCACTCGCACTCCAAGTGGCCATCATGGCCTTCTTCTTGTACTTCTTGGGACCCTTCTTCAGTTGTGGGCATTCAGACTTGAAGTGTCCCGGCTTCTTGCATTCGTAGCAGATAAGGGGTTGGTCTTTCTCTTTTTCTTTGCTCTATTCTTCTTTTGTGAATGGCCTCTTCCTCATCCTTTGTTTCTTTTTTCTCAAAAATTTCTTGAATCTTCGGGTAATGAGTGCCATTTCTTCATCCTGTTCTTCATCTTCAGTGTCATCAGTTTCTTCATCTGGTGGAGCCGTGGATTTGAGGGCAATTGTTCTTTTCTTTTTGACTTCTTCCTCTTGATGTTGCTTCATGCTTAGCTCATGAGTCATCAATGATCCAAGAAGCTCTTCCAAGGGTAGAATGTTCAAGTCCTTGGCTTCTTGGATGGCGGTCACTTTGGCTTCCCAAGTTCTTGGTAAGGACCTGAGAATCTTTCTTACAAGCTCACTATTAGTATAGGACTTACCAAGACTCTTTAAACCATTTATAATATCAGTAAAGCGAGTAAATATTTCAGTTATGGACTCATCATGCTCCATTTTAAATAATTCATATTTATGCACAAGCATATTGATTTTAGACTCCTTTACTTGATTGGTTCCTTCATGGGTTACTTCTAACCTATCCCATATTTCTTTAGCAGATGAGCAAGTAGAGATGCAATTAAATTCGTTAGCATCAAGAGCACAATAAAGAACATTCATTGCTTTAGCATTTAATTGGGCCATTTTCTTATCAACCTCAACCCATTCTTTCTCGGATTTGGTTGATTCCACACCATCTATAATTTTAGTGGGTGTGTGAGGACCGTTTACTATGATACTTCACATATCATAGTCGAGTGCTTGAATGAATATTTTCATCCGAGCTTTCCAATAGGTGTAATTAGACCCATTGAAAAGTGGAGGTCGGTTGGTAGATTGCCCCTCGGCTAGAGAAGTACGACTTGAGTTGCCATAGATCTTTAGCTCTTTGATTGTTTAGATCAAAGTAGGGCTAGAGCACCAGGCTCTGATACCACTTGTTGCCCAGCTATGCAACCCAAGAGGGGGGGGTGAATTGGGTTTCTAAAAATTTTAAGCTTAACTTATGACTTATGAAAAATATTAGACAAAAGCTAAATAAATAGGGAGAGTAAAATTAATTCAAGGCTAATGGCTAAAAGCTAGAATGCAAGAGAATAATGAAGAGTTAAAGAAGAGCAATTAGGCACACCACAAACAAAAGGATTTATAGTGGTTCGGTGCCAACCTTGCACCTACATCCACTCCCTAAGCTCCTACTTGGGAATTCCAATCCACTAATCTTGTATTCAACCCAAATACAAACGTCGGAAACTCTGACTCTAGCTATCCCAAGCTAGTCCACTTATTTCTCGGGTACAAGCCAACCCTATACACTCTGATTCAAGGTTCGGATCAACTTTTTCTTATTTTGGAACCCTTCCAAAACAAAAACAATAACACAAACAAAGTATAACAATGAATAGCACAAGTAAGCACAAAGAAAGCTCCTTTAATGAGCGTACGAGACTTTAAATACTATTTACTCAAGAAGAAGAAGACCCTTTTTGATTTCCTCAAGGTGGTTGGAGACTAGAATGTGCACTTGAGGAGTTGGTGAGCTTGGATCAAAGGCTTCTTGAATGCTTTGAGTGAGCTTTTGCTTAGGGCTGAAAAGTTTGCTTGAAATCCTTTTTTCAAAATCTCTCTTCTTGATTCTTGTTTTCTTTTCTTCTTGTTGATTTTCACCTTTTTGTCCCTTTTATAGCTTTAAGAAATAGTGAAAAATATTCTAGACTGAAAAAGAGCCGTTAGACCACATTAAATGAGTATTAAAAGCACTTAAAATGGGTTAAAAACTAGCCGTTGCGAAAAAATCCCGTCACAGGGGTCGACTCATGCCTGGGGGTCGACTCATGGGTCGACCTCTGTGGAAGAACAACAGAAAACAACCAGAAGACAAGGTTCTATGATTTTTGGCATAAAAATAGCAGGGGTCGACTCATGGGTCGACTCATGCCTTGGGGGTCGACTCATGGGTCGACTCATAGGTTGTGCCAAGCCAAAAAATCTACGTGCCAAACAGCTCATTGTCATGAGTTGACTCATGGATCGACTCATGATTTTCAAACATGCATATCTTTCAAAATACAAGTCCAAAAATAATAAAATTTTCACCAATGGATCACAAATCTTTTGTTCTATCATTTGATGCTTTCAAATCAGGGTTTTGGTAAAATTATAATTTTGTCCCTGAAAAGCAATAAGTCTTTTTCAAGTGAAAATCATTAGTACTCCTTCAACTGCTTTGTAATCATCAAAATCAATCTAAGGAGCAACATCTACTCACTACCCCTGGTGAGTATGCCACATCTGGTCGTGTACATGTCATGGCATACATGATAGATCCCACTGTCGAAGCATATGGAATCCTATCCATACACTCTCTCTCTTGAGGTGTTGTCGGACAATCCCTCTTCGAGAGAGAAATTCTATGGCCTATCGGTAGATAGCCTTTCTTGGAATTCTCCATGCTGAACCTCTTTAGCATAGTATCTATGTACGTAGACTGAGATAAACCAAGCAACCTTTTAGATCTATCCCTATAGATCCTTATCCCTAGGATGTAGGAAGCCTCACCCAAATCCTTCATAGAGAACTGTGACGACAGCCAAATCTTTATTCCCTGTAATGCAGGGACATCATTTTCGATTAAGAGAATATCATCCACATACAATATAAGAAATACTACTACTGGACCATTAGCCCACTTATAAATGCAGGGCTCTTCTCCATTCTTAACGAAGCCATACGTCTTGATCATCCTATCAAAATGTATATTCCAACTCTGAGATGCCTGCTTAAGTCCATAAATGGACCTCTATAATCTGCACACCTTACACTCATCAGTGGATGTGAATCCTTCAAGTTGTCTCATATACCCCTCTTCATCCAGCTTTCCATTTAGGAAAACTGTCTTCACATCCATCTGCTAGATTTCATAGTCCAGATGGGTAGCTATCGCAAGCATAATCCGAATGGATTTGAGCATTGCCACAGGAGAAAATATCTCGTCATAGTCTATACCATAACGTTGACGATATCTCTTGGCAACCAGACGGGCTTTATAGGTTTCCACCTTTTCATTTGCGCCTCTCTTCCTCTTGAAGACCTACTTACACCCTATGGGTTTTACTCTTTCGGGTGGGTCAACCAATGTCCACACATCGTTGACCTTCATGGACTTCATTTCAGATTTCATGGCCTCTAGCCATTTCTCAAAGTCGGGTCTCTGCATTGCATCCATGTAGGTGATCGGATCCTCATCATTTTCATCAAGTTTGATAGGATCGTCTTCTCGGACCAAGAAACCATAGTATATGTCCGGTTGACATGGTATTCTACCAGATTGTCTTAAGGGTGCTTGAATAATGGGCTCCGGATCTGATCTAATCAAATCCGATTCAGGTTCAGCAACTTGTGTCGGTTTTTCCACCTGTCGAATTTTGTCAAGTTCGACCTTAGAGGCAACAGTCCCTTCACCAAGAAACTCCTTTTTCAAATAGATTGCCTTAAGACTGACAAACACCTTTTGCTCATCAGTCAGGTAGAAATAATACCCTTTGGTCTCTTTTGGGTATCCTATAAAATTATACTTGTCAGACCTAGGTCCTAGCTTATCCATAATTAAATGTTTAACATAAGCCGGACACCCCCAAACCCTAAGGTGCGAGAGTACTGGCTTACGTCCTATCCATATCTCATATGACGTTTTGGTTACAGACTTACTCAAAACTCTATTTAGAAGGTAACAAGCCGATTCGAGCACATATCCCCAGAAGGAGATCGGCAGACCAGCAAACCCCATCATAGATCGAACCATGTCCAACAAGGTCCGATTCCTCCTTTTGGATACACCATTATGCTGTGGTGTTCCAGGAGGAGTCCATTGAGAGAGAATCCCATTCTCCCCAAGATATGTCAGAAACTCATTGAAAAGGTATTCACCTCTTCGATCAGATCGAAGAGTTTTAATACACTTCTCAGTTTATTTTTCTACCTCATTTCAGAATAGTTTGAATATTTCAAATGACTCCGACTTATGCTTCATTAAATAGACATACCCATACCTCGATAGATCGTCTGTAAAGGTTATGAAGTAGAAATATCCATCTCTTGCACTTGTGCTCATGGGTCAGAATACATCAGAATGTACCAGACCCAAGAGTTTACTGGCTCGCTCACCTTTTTCAGTAAAAGGTGACTTGGTCATTTTACCAAGAAGACAGGACTCACAGGTTGGAAGTGATTCACAATCACCTACTTCAAGAATTTCTTCTTGAGCCAACCTGTTTATCCTGTTCTTATTGATATGACCTAGCCTACAGTGCCAAAGGTAGACTTCTGACACATTATCTATTCTAGGATGTTTATCGGAGGTTTGAACCACATTAATAGGTTGTGATAGAAAGTAAATTCCATTATAAAGTTGTCCAATAAACATTGTAACACCATTCAAAATGATATTACAAACATTTTTTTTTATTAAAAATTGATAACCGTTCATGGCCAAAAGGCCTACAAAAATAATATTTAATAAAAAGCTTGGATAATAGTGATATTCACTCAGAATTATATTTCGAGAATTGATTACAAGGTTCATGATTCCTAATGCTAGAACTGAAACTTTGCTTCCATCTCCAACATTCAGGAACCTCTCGCCTTCATCAAATCTCCTACTGACCTGCAGACCCTGCATCGAATTGCAAATATGATAAGGACTCCGATATCCAATACCCAGGCAGTAGTATCATAAATGAAAAAGTTACAAGGTGTTATCATATAAGTACCTTGCTTCTTCTTTGGCCTGTTCGGGTCTAGTGAGGCAATGTATAGAGGACAGTTCCTCTTCCAGTGCCCCTGCTTCTTGCAAAAGAAGCACTCTGCCTGGCTCTCGTCGGGCTTGCGCTTCTTGGTCTGACCCTATGCAGACATCCCAGCATGTAGCTGCACCTTCTTATTCTTCTTCTTCTTGTTCTTCTTCCCTTTCTCAAAGGATCGACGATCAGAAGAAGACCCTCCCACAACATTCACCGACTCCTTATGGAGCTGGTGATCCTTCTCAAAGTTCTGCAGCAACCCCAACAAGTCGTGGTAGTTCACTGCAGGCTTTGTCATTAAAAAATGAGTAAGGAAGGGAAGGAAGGACTTGGGCAGAGAATTAAGGATCGCATCCTTACCGAGCTGCTCGTGCAGGAGAAAATCTAGTTTACTTAGGCGCTCAATCATTTCGATCATGTACAGTACATGATCAGTGACTGAGGCTCCATCCCTCATCCGAGAATTAAAAATGGCACAACTAGTTTTGTGCCTTTCAACATCATCAGGCGTGCCAAAAGAGTCATTCAATATTTGAAGCATCTCCTGTGGCTAGGCGTTCTCGAACCTGCGACTGAACTCATCATTCATTGCCGCCAGCATTATGCACCGGACGGTGGTGCGGTCGTTGAGCCACTTCTGGTAAGTGTCTCGGACCGTCCCTCTAACATTTAGGGCTGGATCCTCAGGTGCCGGATCCGTTACTACATAAAGGATCTGCTCATGCTCCATGATGATTTTTAATTTTTGATACCAGCTATCAAAATTAGGTCCCATGAGCTTGTCATTATCTAATAATGATCGGAATGACAGGGTAGTGGCCATAGCTGTATAAAAAAAAATCAGACCTATATTAGTACATAAATTATTAATACTAAAGACTTAGACTTTAGTCTAAAGTTTCTTCCAGTATTTTTATGAATAAGTAGCCTCAACCTCCAATTCGAGGAATTACTTTAATTCCTTAGTGGGTACTAGAATCCACACAGACTGCACATGAGCCCAACTTTGGTTGGTCAACCCATGTGCATCTATGGGTAGGTTTATAACCAGTTGTTTCTCTAAACAACTTTTAGTAATTAATTTTACCCCAGAACCTAATCAGTAGGCTTTGGCCTCCACTGAAAAAATTTGGTTAGGTCCAACCATTAACATGATTTGATTTGGTGAATCGGACTAATAAATGATCAAGCCCGACTTTGGTCGGCCAACCTAACCACCATCAGAAAGGCTCAAACCAAATTATCATACTATGAATGATAATTCCATTAGTCAATAAGCACCAGACCTTTGGGCCTCCAATGATTATTAAACTAATGGACTCATTATCACTCACTTAATGAGAGGCTATGACTTAGTTATCAATATAACTTAATCATTTTTAAGATCTAATAATTTTTGAGGATTTTATTAAAGAATAGATGAGAAGAAAATATCCAGCCAATTTCAATCCTCCCACGGACTTTACCAAGTCAGATTAAAAAAGATTTAATTAAAGTCAGCATTAGGAGTACCTAAATCAGTCACACTAATTTACCTAATGATATGGGTGAGCCATAATCACCAAGTGATCTAATCAAAACCTAATTCACCAGGTTGGCCAGGTAAGTGAGATCAGTGGTGGGGATAAGCCATTAACTCGTCAGAGATCGAATCACTGCGAGTAGCTCCCGCTTAAAAATCACTGGTCAAACTGTCAAACTTAGCTTAGACACCAATCGGTTCATTAGTTTTAATTTGATCAACTTAGTAAATAGGGTTCCACCGCATAGCCATGAATTAAGTTCATCTTGGTCTAGTTAAAGACATGGACCCATTCAACTACAACTATTGGAGTTGAGTCTAGAGTATTCTTGACCTAATCTAATTCAACTTTTGATTAGATTTGACCAATTACTCTAATTTAGTCTATTTCTTTAAGCTAACCTTAGGTCTAACCCAATTATGGACCTAATCCATCTAACCCATTGACCCATAAGTTTATGCAATTGTCTTAGGTCTTAATTCACAATTCTAGACCTACTAAACAACACTTAATTCTTTTAATTAAGTATTTGGGTTGATGGGTCAGGGTTTGGCATTTCAAAAATAATTTTTAAATTTAAAAAGTTTTATTTTCTGTTCACCAAATATGTTGACTCATTACACAAATAGATCAGCACATTTCATAAATAGCAATCCTATTGCTAATTACATAACAGAAAATAACTCAATCAAAATAAATCATGAATATTCCTTTCGCTACTTCATTTGTATAGGATATAATTGCATCGGTACCCCTACCACCATAGGAGACCCCATCGAATGGGAAGAGAGGGCCTTTAAACCCTACTTTTCTCCTATGACCGGACGGCCATGGCAACCAACCCAATTCGATTACTTGCTTCTTGGATCAAGTATATCTAAATATACCAATTTCAAAATTTAAATTTCAAATTTCAAATTTTAAATTTTGAATTTCAAATTTTAAATAAATTTCAAATTTCAAATTTTTGAATTTTAAATTTCAAATTTTAAATTTTGAATTTTAAATTTGAAATTTCAACCAAATTTCAAATTTCAAATTTTTGAATTTCAAATTTTTGAATTTTAAATTTTAAATTTCAAATTTCAAAATTCAAATTTTAAATTTTGAATTTCAATTTTTTTTTTTTAGTTTTGAATTTTGAACAACTTTCAAAATTCAAAATTCAAATTTTAAATTTCAAATTTCAAATTTAAACTTTTAGATTACAACTTAATCTATGCACGCAAATATATATATCATATCTAAGAACCCGCTCTGATACCATTTGTGGAGAAAATTTAGTGTAGGGGTAAAATGGTAATTTTAAAATTTTTTCAAAATCACTATTTTATAACAAAAATTATTAATTAATCTAATTAATTAATAAAAATTTATCCTACACTAGGATCTAAATATGATATATAGCATGCAAGTATTTAAATTTAAAATTCGAGTTTGAACAGTAAATACTTTACTGTAATGTGTTCAGAACACAATACCTTTGTGCGGATAGTAGATCACCGCAATCTGATCACCGTCGGGAGAGTTTGATCATTGTGATATAGCCACATAATGTGTCTGGCCTCTGTGGATCATCCACACAAAGCTTCCGGTCTGATCGACTCCTCATGAGTGCTAGCTCGTTGTAGAGCCCTTTCAACGGCTGATGCTGATCGAACTCCTTCGATCGATGTCTGCCGATTCTTTGGATACTCTAAATTATCAGCAGATGTGCTTGAGAGAATGTTGAAGATCTCTCTAAAATTTGGTGGGCTCACGACACTCGTAGCTCACCTTCTCACTTCCTGAACTCCAGGCTGAAACCTTGAAGAACTCACTGAAATCCTGCCCATATTTTTTCTTTCTTTTCTTTCTTTTTCTCTCGGAAGGATATATACCTTCACCTTGCAGACAAGGATTCCTCACGCTCAGATTTTCTCTCCAAAATTTTTCTTGCACATGCCCCACTCTTCTCCTCCTTTTAAAACAATGTCAAACATCTTATCCACGTGAGAGGATAAAGATGAGTAATTGCACATTTGAATTCAAATCAAATTTTGAATTCAAATGAGAACCAATTTATCCCTATCCACTAAGGGTGTGAGAAGAGGAGGGCATGGCTTAATTTGTGCATGAGTGATTTCATGAGAAACATTTTCTCGTGTAATAAATGGGGCACTAAAAGAGGATAAGGTCAAGGTGCTAAGATTGGTTGCTTATTCAAATTCAAACTTTGTTTTGAATTTGAATGGCCAACCAATCATCCTTATCCACTCATTTGGTGTATTAAAGTAGGGTGTGAGGAGGGCTTTGCATGAGGAAAAATTTATGAGAACTTTCTTCTCGTGAATTCAAATGGGTGCAGTGGAAGTGAGGTGGCGTAGGGAGAATGGGTCAAGGTGGTTTCATTATTTAAACCAACTTAATTGAACCAAATAAGTTAGGCCCAATTAGACTAATTTAAACCTAACTTAATTAAGATTAATTAGGCTCAATAAAATCTTAATCAAATTAGAAATTGATTAAGCCCAACCCCTGATCAAATCAGGGTCCAAACCATCTCGACGATTAGGTCAACTCTTAACCTAATCGGGTCAAACCCAACTGAATCCAATTCAATTGGACTTGATCCAAAAATAATTACTCAATCAAATTGAGTTAATTAGTGATCAAATCATTAATTAAACCTCTCATAAATATTGAGTCCAAATTCGATGGATAATCGGGCATCAGAATTCATCGATATGTAACCCTGATCGAAGAGTCCCAAACCAGTGGGACTCTTGACCTCGGTATCCAAAATGTGTGGGACTTATGATCAGAGAATTCTAATTCTTGATCACAGAGTCTCAGACACGTAGGACTCATAGTCCACGAGCATTAGGACTCTTCATCAGCCATCAGATCAGATAGAAACCTCTAATGTGTGTGACCCCGCAGGTTCGAACCTAAGCCAGTAGCACAGGAATCAATTTCTGTACTAATCGAAGTGACCATCTAGCAATGGTACTCGATGATTGGATAGGTCGAATAGTCACAATCGCAACACTCAGAACCTACGTGAATATGGTTACTGTATAATTTATTTTTTGACCTCTGTGTTTAGGACGACTCAGGGTTAAACTGTCAACCTTGATTAGATCATCCGAATCGTGCTCAACTCAAATAGTCCTGTGACTCCTCACAAAGACTACCCTGACCAAGATTTTGTTAAATTAAAACATGACTGTATACAGCTCCTAAACTGGAGTGGTTAATCCCATCTTGACGCACGCACCAACAAGTCAAGTACTTGACTATACCCAGCAGCCTTCCGTCACTGAATTAAAAATTCAGGTAGTCCAGTGCCTAAGTGCAGTGAGTTGCTAGCAAGTCACCGTGGCGGTCTCAGGTCGGAGGGACATTTATACCCATATTCCATCAGAGCAAATCTTGACAGCAAAAATAGCTCTGGAGTCGGTCACGTTCAGTGCAGATGTACCCTTACATCTCACCTGTATGCCATACTAGTGTCTCCACACTCATTGGTTAAGAGGACAACCAACCTATATGGCACATAACGACCTATGCTTGATAAACATTATCGTCCTTGGTAACAACGTATCATTTGATCGCAAACAGATTTAAGGACTAAACGACAAATCCTCCTATGTCGAGTCTAAATAGTCCTAAGGACTTCACCACAACATAGGATTTCATTAGAAGATGAAATATTTTATGATAAAAATGCCAAAATAATTTTTATTAATTCATAATTCATGTACATATATAAAAATGAGTACAACCGTCAACAGACTGATGATTGGCTTTGGGACACTATTCCCAACACCAGACTCCTCCTCCTCCAGCAACGATAGTCGGCATGGAGCACTTCGACCTGCTGAACCTCAGAGGCCTCACCGAAGCAATGTAGGCCATGCAACAGCAGCAGCAACAGCCGCAGGCATCAGTGCGGCTGGAAAGAGCATCGTCGGAGTTCCAAAATTTGACAATAGGGTGGGTCACTTGGGCCAGTCACCCTATCTTCCCCGGAAAGGGAAAGCCGAGGGTGGAGAGCCCTCAGTCTGATCACGATTCCACCCCTGGAGGATCCCTACCTCCATTCTGCCAGAAGACTCTCGAGACTCGCAGTCGAGAGGACCTCCTAGATCAAATGCTCCAAGAGATGAACCGGTGGATCGAAGGGCTCCGCCATGCTCCCCTTGCTTATGGTGAGGACATCTGTACTGACCCTCCTTTCTCTCAAATGATCATGCAAGAACTGATCCTGTCAAACTTCAAGCTCTCCCAATTCGAAAGCTATGACGGGACCTCAGATCTGGTTGACCACCTGGAGGCCTTCCGGACAATGATGCTGCTCCATGGCGCGCCAGATGCCATCCTGTGCCGAGCTTTTCCATCTACCTTGAAGGGAGCAGCAAGAAACTGGTACTCGATGCTGAAGCCAGATACTATCTTCTCCTTTGATCAGATGAGCCACCAGTTTGTGGCTCATTTTGTTAGCAGCCGACGTCCCCAGAGAGGTTAAGAGTTCCTTATCAACATCAAGCAGAAGGAGGAAGAATCCATCCGAACCTATGTCAACCGATTTAATGCCGCCGCATTGAAGGTCTGAAACTTGGACCAATCGATTGTAATGGCTGCCCTAAAGAGCAGCTTCAAAAGAATGATCTTCTGTTCTCCTTAGAAAAGAAGTATCCCAGGGACTTCGCTAATTTGCTGGCTCAGGCCGAAGGATATGTCCGAATAGAGGAAGCCTTCAAGTTGAAGGACGAGGAGGCCGCGAAGGAGCGACAGGCGGGTGGCTCCAGCAAGCCCGCAGCTGAAAAAGGGCCAAGTGAAGCTCGGCCACGTTCTCGAACTCCTTCCAGACACAGGCGTGTCTAGACTCCTCCCCAAGCTTGTAAGCAGAGGAGCCCGGACCGTAAAGTTCGATGGAGCTCTCCCCCAGGAAGATTCCACAGCTACGCCCCTCTCAATACTCCAAAAGCCCAGGTACTGATGGAGGTCAAGGAGCAGCTACTGAGGCTGGAAAGGATGCGCTCGCACCCTGAAAAGCGTAACCCAAACAAATTCTGCCTCTATCATCGTGACCACGACCATGACACAGAGGAGTGTATTCAGCTTTGAGATGAAATCGAGGAGCTCATCAGGTGGGGTCAACTCGACAGATTCATCCGACGCCAGCCTAAAGGTAGGGAGGATCGATCGAGGGCCCTGTCACAATCAGAGCCGCCAAGGAGGAAAGAACAGCCTGGAGATCGGCCTCCAATCGGGATCATCAACACCATCTCTGGAGGGCCCCAGAGGGGAGCAGCCAGTGGATCGGCCGGACCTCTCAAGTGGCAAAGAACTGAAGGATCTATAACCTTTACTGAAGAAGACGTCCGGGAGATCCAATTCCCCCATAATGATGCGATTGTAGTTTCTTTAAATATTGCTGATTATGATGTATGCCGCATTCTTGTTGATAGTGAAAGCTCGATCGATATTTTATTTTACGATGCATTCTCAAAAATATCCATCCCTGATGGTCGGTTGGGGCCGATTAGCTTCCCGTTGGTAGGGTTTACTGGCGATGCTGTGCCAGTGGAGGGAGTAGTAACTTTGACTATAGTTGCAAGTTGGTATCTGAAATAATCTAGAGTGCTAGTGGATTTTTTGGTAGTGAGGGTGCCGTCTGCCTACAACGCAATACTCGACCGACCTGGCCTTAATGCCCTCTGAGCTGTAGTATCGACCTACCATTTGAAATTAAAATTTCTTACTAGCCAGGGGGTCGGAGAAGTCAGAGGAGATCAAGCCTTGGCAAGACATTGCTATAACATAGCCCTACAAAGAAATGGTCAGCCTGACCCCTGTCCGGTAGATGGATTGGACACCCGCAACGACCTGACTGAAGAATGAGGTGAGCCAATAGAAGATCTTGTCTCAATTCCTTTGAATGATGGGAATGAAGAGCACGTGGTGAAGATCGGCTCCAACTTGAGAAAAGAGGTGCGGACACAGCTTATCAATTTTCTACAAAAGAATGTGGATATTTTCGCTTGGGCTCCAGCGGACATGCCAGGGATCGATGTTGAAGTTATGGAACACCATCTGGCTGTTGATCCCAAACACCGATCGACGAAGGAAAAAGTTTGAAGTCATGCACCGAAAAGACAGATGGCAATAGCTGAGGAAGTTGATAAACTCTTGAAAGTCGGGTTCATCAGAGAGGTCAACTATCTGAGCTGGGTTTCCAATGTGGTCCTGGTTAAGAAGGCGAACGGTAAATGGAGGATGTGTATAGACTTCAAAAAACTGAATAAAGCCTGCCCGAAGGATAGTTACCCTCTGTCTAGAATCGACCAATTAGTGGATGCAACCTCGGGCCACGAGCTTCTCACTTTCATAGATGCGTTCTCTGGCTACAATCAAATCAGGATGGTGTCAGAGGATGAAGAAAAAACTGCTTTTATTACTAACCGTGGCCTTTATTGTCATAGGGTCATGCCTTGTGGCCTCAAAAATACAGGGGCGACCTATCAATGACTGATAAACAAGATCTTCAAAGAGCAGATCGACCGCAACATGGAGGTTTACGTGGACGATATGCTCATAAAAAGTAAATCCTCGATGAACCACATCGCCGACCTTGAGGAGACCTTCAGCGCCCTCTAAAAATACAAGATGAAGCTGAACCCAGCCAAGTGCGCTTTTGGAGTAATCTCAGAAAAATTTCTGGGTTTTATGGTATCGGGGCACAAGATTGAAGCAAATTCGAAAAAGATTCGCACCATCCAGGAAATGACCGCCCCGAAGTCAATAAAGAAAGTTCAGCAACTTACTGGAAGAGTAGCGGCTCTAAATCACTTCATCTTAAGATCGGCCGAGTGGTGCCTACCTTTCTTTCAGACTCTCAAGCAGCCGAAGAACTTCAGTTGGACCACTGGATGTCAGCAAGCGTTTGAAGAACTGAAGAACTATCTCGGCTCATCTCCACTATTGGCAAAGCCTGAAACTGGAGAGGAGTTATTCCTGTACCTGGCGGTCTCTCCTGTGGCTCTTGCAGCAGTTCTGATTAAGAAAGAAGCAAAAATTCAACGGCCGATCTACTACATAAGTCGAGTATTGAGAGATGCCAAAATCAGGTATACTAAGTTAGAGAAACTAACTTATGCCTTGTTGATTGCAGCTCGAAGGCTCCGACCTTACTTTTAAGGACACACCATAACACTGCTCACCAACCAGCCGATCAAGGCGGTTCTACATCGAGCGGATGCCTCTTGGAGGATAGCAAAATGGGCAGTCGAGCTCACAGAGTTTGACATCGACTATCGACCTCGACCGACGATAAAAGCCCAGATATTAGCAGACTTCATGGTGAAATGCACTATCCTGGAAGAGGCCGAACTTGGACAAGATGAAGCCGACAACCCAGGGCTCTAGCCGAACTCCCCTGAAGAAAGAACAAATCTCCCTGATGGTTTTTGGGCCCTCTACGTGGATGGTTCCTCCAACATGTCAGGTGTAGACGCGAGCCTGATCTTGGTCAATCCAGATGGAATTATCGTGGAGTATGCACTGCGCTTCGAATTCTCTGTGATAAATAATGGAGCAGAATATGAAGCTCTGATTGCAGGACTAAGGATTGCCAAAGAGTTAGAAATAGATCGGCTTCAAGCCTACAGTGACTCTCAATTAATAGTGGGACAGGTCAGCAGAAATTATGAAGCTCGGGAGGACAGTATGGCCAAGTATCTAAAAAGGTAAAGGAGATCATCCCTACCTTCGGTAGCTTTGACATCAGGTAGATCCCAAGAGCAGAAAATACCAGGGCCGATCTTCTCTCCAAGTTGGCTACCCTGGCTCCGGCTGAACTGCCTAAGGAAGTCTTCTTTGAAGTTCTGAAGTACCCAAGTATGGAAGAATCATAGCTTGTGATGGAGATCAGCCGTGAACCCAACTGGATCGACCCACTGGTTGCATACCTCAAGGATGAGGTTCTTCCTCCTGATGCAAAAGAAGCTCGAAAGCTTAGGAACCAGGCCTCCCGATATATCCTTTACGAAGGCAAGCTATACAAGAGGTCGTACTCTTTGTCCCTCATGAAATGTCTTCGGCCTTCTGAAGCCGACTTCGCCTTGAGGGAGGTACATGAAGGAGTTTGTGGAAGTCACTTGGGGGCCAGATCTTTATCCCACAAACTGCTCCAACAAGGCTATTACTGGCCTACCATGTACTACGACTCCATCGAATATGTCAGAAGGTGTGATCGGTGTCAGAGATATGCAAGTATCCAAAGGCAACCTGCCTCTGAACTTACATCATTGAGTGCCCCATGGCCGTTTGCGCAATGGGGGATGGATATCCTCGGACCTTTTCTCATGGCATCCGGACAACGAAAGTTCTTCCTGGTGGTAATAGACTATTTCACCAAGTGGGTCGAAGCTGAACCTTTGGCAAAAATCACAGAAGCTAAAGTACAGGACTTCATCTGAAAGTCAATTATTTGTAGGTTCAGCTTACCCAGAACCCTCATTACTGATAAAGGGCGGCAATTTGCTGGAGCAAGATTTGCTGAATTTTGTGAGGACCTAAATATCTCCCATAACTTCACTTCGGTAGCCCATCCGTAGGCAAACAGTGAGGCTGAGGTGACTAACAGGACTTTGTTGCAAGGAATCAAGGCGAGACTTGAAAAAGCAAAGGGAACTTGGGCGGATGAGCTTTATCATGTGTTATGGGCATACCGAACTACTCAAAGATTGCCCACAGGGGAGACCCCCTTTGCCTTAGCCTTTGGGACAGAAGTCGTGATCCCGATTGAACTCAAGCTTCCGTCGGTGCGAGTCGTGGTATTCAACGAGCAGCGCAACCCACAGGATCTCAAGGCCAACCTTGACTTGTTAGAAGAAAAATGGGAGATAGCTCAAGTTCAGATGGCAGCTTACAAGTAGAAGTAGCCCGCTACTACAATTTTCGAGTCAAAAGCAAAGCCTTCAGAGTGGGGGACCTGGTACTTCGGTGAGCCGCTGTCTCACAACCTCAGAATCAAGGAAAACTTGCCCTGAACTGGAATGGCCCGTATGAAGTCAAGGAGATAGTCTGGACCAGAACATACTATCTAAAAGAGCTCGGAGGAGCAGACCTTCCGCGACTATGAAATTCGAAAAATCTGCGAATGTATTACCAATAGCTTTGTCTTAAATAAAAGTTTCATATTTGTATATTTTTTTTTTAGCATGAGCTTACAACGATAGGAAGTAACTCCCTCATACAATCAAAATTAAGCATGTTAGGAGCAGGAGAAAAACCTCGTCCTAACATGAGCAAGGCTGAAGGCCCGATTATTTAAAGACCAGATGGGGGGAGAGGCCCTTGCAATGGCCCTTATGTACCCCCACAGCCTTGTTAGGAACAAGAGGAGAACCTCGTCCTAACATGAGCAAAGTCGAAGGCCCGGTTACTTAAAGATCGGATGGAGGGAGAGGTCCTTGCAACAGCCCTTATGTGCCTCCACAGCCTTATTAGGAACAGGAGGAGAACCTCGTCCTAACATGAGCAAAGTCGAAGGCCTGATTACTTAAAGACCAGATGGAAGGAGAGGCCCTTGCAGTGGCCCTTATGTGCCCCCACCGCTTTGTTAGGAACAGGAGGAGAACCTCATCCTAACATGAGCAAAGTTGAAGGCCCGATTACTTAAAGATCGGATGGGGGAAGAGGCCCTTGCAACGGCCCTTATGTGCCCCCACAGCCTTGTTAGGAACAGGAGGAGGACATCATCCTAGCATGAGCTGAAATTGACTATGTCGGGGACAGAAGAAAAATCTCATCCTAACACAAACAAAGACCCGATCGATCAGGATCGGATGAGGAGAAAAGCCTCCTCAGTGGCTCCTTTACATCCCCACAACCCCACTAAGAGCAGAGGGAAAACCCTCGCCTAAAGAAAAACCCTCGCCCAAATAAAAAGAAAAAGAGAGATAAGAAAGGAAGGCGACGAACTACATCAGTGATAAGTGAAAAACAGACTACGTCAAAGACACGAGGGACCTCATCTCTACGAGGAATGATATTCTATCAAAAACCCTCAGTCGCTAAGAGGAAACTCAATACAGGCCGAGGAGAAATAGACAAAAGAAGTTCGGTAAACGACAACTCAATACAAGAATGGACAAGGTAATGAAAAGTTTCTTTTTCATTTCATTAGTGAAGTGTACATTACAAAGCCTCGAAGGTCAAAAAAGAGAAATGACAAGAAAAGAAAAAGAATACATGGAAGGATGAAAGATAAAAAAAAAAGGGGCTCTAAGGAAGCTGAGCTTCTTCCGACTTCGAGCTCTCGGTTTCAGTCCTTATTAGGGATTGCTTTAAGTTTTCGACTTCTTCCTTCAGTTTCATCTTTCTCAGCAGCATCTCCCGATACATCTGATGGAACTGTCGGCTTTCGCCCTCTGACTCCCGAAGCCTCTTCCTCAGGATCTCGGACTCCGCCTCGGCATCTCTAACCACCTGCTGCTCGTGGACCAGCTGAATCTTCAGCCGCTGCAGTTCGGCCTCCTCCCGCCCAAGGGCCACAGACAGTTCTGCCATGGTCCCCCTTAAGGAGTGGAGCTCGTCAGAGCCTTGTGCAGAGGTAGGCTGGACTCTCTCAGACAATTGCCTCTGAAGGCGGGCAACTTCATCGATCGTCGTCTGGAGCTTCCTTCAGTAGTCCTCTACCTGCCCGCATCAGTCGATCCGATAGGTGTTGTAGTTCGCCTTAGCATCTTGCAACTGCTTTTGAAGGTCGGAGAATTTGATCAACCAGTCTCGATCGCATTCGGCCTGAGTTGTGAGCCAGGACGAGCTCCCTTCCAACTGGCCGATCTTTTCTCGTGCAGCTGCCAGCTTAACTTCAAGACAGCTGATCTTGGAAGCCTGAGTCCAAGATCGATCGCTGGTGCATTTTTGGAGTTCCTCAAGCTCTGCCACGAAGTCGGCCTTCCTCCGGGTGTATTCCATGAAACTCTTCTTGTGGAGGTCCCGAAAGCGAGTAGCCTCCGCAGTGACCTTTGAATGGCTCTCCCTCAGTCGATGAAGTTCATCTTCCATCTTCTTGGATTTCTTCATCAACTAACGAACTTTCCTTCTGAGGTCTCAAATCATCGACTTCAGAGGAATCCCCTGTGGCAGGGGAAGAGCTTCGGCAGGGTACTATCATTGGGAGATAAAAGTGCCATGACTCAAATTAGTACAAGAAGATAAAAGAGAGGAAAAGAATGCAGAAGAAAAAAAGGAGGCTCTCTGTAAAGAAGAATCTGATTTCATTGATTAAATAATTTTTAAGTACAAGAGAATGAAGAAAAGTCACCACAAAGGAAAAATACAAAGTTAAAGGTTTCAGAACTCTGGGGCAGAAGTGAAGGGGCTCGACATCCCTGGAAGGTCGGTAGCGGTAGCCGCAGCGGTCGAAGAGGTCCCGACTGGAGGAGGACCGGCAGCGGCTTTGGAAGATTCGGCTTCATCATCGGATGCCTCATCCAAGAAGCCGAGGTCCAGTTTGGGAAACTTTCTGACCACCTTCTCTTGGCAGAGTTCGAAACCCTTGATGAAGGCATCCTAGCCGAACTGGACCGGTAGATCCTCCATCTCGGAGGAGGCCTTGAACTCCTCCACTGCTTGGGCCCCTGCCTCCGAGACCAGGGATGGGATCCGCGCTTTCAGCTCGGAAACCTGTGCCTTCAGTTCGGAGACCTCGGCCTCTGCCTTCTTTCTCTCCTCCTCCAAGGTGGTCCTCAGATCGGATGAGGTTTGTCCCTCCTTTTGCAACGCCTCCTGGAGACTTATGACCTCGACGATCTTCTCCTCAAGGCGGGCGGCCTCAGCTAGGTGACCTTTCTCTATCTGAGCTACCTCCCTCTTGGCGATCTTCACTGTCTCGACGTTGGCGACAAGCTGGTGTCCAATCTGCAAGAGAGGCCGAGGAGTCAATATAAAGGCTAAGGAGTAAATTAAGTAAAAAAGCAAGAAGGAGAAAAAAGTGAATTAACCTATTTCGAGAAAAGATCCCAGAGAGTCCCAGACCCATAGCTCGGGATCAGCAAGGACGATCCTCTGGATGACCTCAGGTAGAATGCACCCTTCGACCAGCCTCTTTATTAAATCCCTATTGTTGAAGGGATTTTTCCTAGATCTTCCTTAGAGCCACTAGCCCCCTCGATGACAGCCTTGCGGCTGCGGTTCTTGCGGGTCAGGGTCTTCTTTCTCCTCCTCCTTTCGGCCCCGGGTGCCCCCTCGGGACGAGCCTCTGGAGCAGGATCCTCGGCCGGGGGGCTCCTTGAAGAGGCTCGGGGGACTTCGGGTTCGACGTCGAAAGGGCATCGACGGTAACGGCCACCTGAGCAGGCACGGTCGAGCTTGTCTCTTCTGTCCTGGCTCTCTTCGCCGACCCCGAAGTTGAGGTGCTTTTTCTCTTGTGGGTCTTGAGACCCTGGGCTAACCTCCGAGCCATGCCTGCATCCATGTCTGCAATAAAAGAAGATCAACACGGCTCAGAGATAGAATAAGAGAGAGGGGAAGCAACAAAAAAAAAATAAAAATAAATAAAAATAATAATAATGGTACCGACAGGGTTAAGAGGACTCAAGCCGACGTTGAACAAGAGTTGTTCCTTCAGAAATTCAGAGAGGAGGGGGGCTTGATAGGTCTCGAGCTTTTTGGAGGCTTCGAGATCGTCCCTTTCCAGGCTAGAAGCCCGGCGGACGGAATCCCTCAGAGAGCCCCAAGGGGGTAATCCCAACTCCAAGATCGGGCATCGAACATAGAAGAACCTCTCCTTCCAGTTGTGGATAGAAGAGGGGGTGCCTTTCAGCAACCCCTTTCTACCGAACTAGGGGAAGAAGTACCACCAGTCCTTTGCCGAAGGGTGATGCTTGAAAGTATAGAAATTCCTAAACAGAGAAAGGGTTGGCTGGACTTCGGCTAGGCGACAGAGGGAAAAAAACCTTATCAGAAATCTAAAGGAGTTCAGCGCTACAGAAACTAAAGAAATATTTAGAAAGCGAAAGAGAGCAATGACAAAAGGCGAAAGCGGAAGTCGAAGTTCGATGCGGAAAGCCTCTTAGTATAAACAGAAGCAACCAAGGGGAGGAGCGCTGGCCCGGTCAGTTGGCCCGGGAAGCTCCAGCTCGTATTTCGGAGGAACCCCATACTGAATCCTAATCAGTGAGAGTTCCTCTGGAGTCAGAGAGCAGGTGATGGTGTCTGGTATAAAGATCGGACGAGGTTCATCTACAGAACTGAGATTTTTGGGAGCTGGGATGAACGAACTCCTAGAACTACTAGAGGAAGAAGTGCTGGAGGACATTATGGATCGAGCAAAAATTCTAAAAATCCCAAAAAAATTTAGAAAAATAAGAGATGGGGTGCTTGCGAAAAATTGAACAGGCAAAATGTAACAGGAACAAAATGGAAGAAGAACAGCAAAAGAAAAAGCGAAGAGGGGAGTTCTGGAACTAACCTAGACTGGTCCGAGAAGTGCAGAGATGCAGAGAAGGGGATCGACTTGAAGAATGCCTAAGGCCGAAAGGGATGGATCTCTCATGGAAGAAGAAGAAGGGCACCAACAGGAGGCAAAGTGAAATTCCTGAAAGGGGGAGCAGGTTTAAATAGGCAACA